>NC_057807.1:604743349-604855134 GCF_018294505.1 Triticum aestivum
TTTATAGGGGGGATCGGAGCCGGAGGAGCGAGAGAGAGAGAGAGCCCTTGAGGCGACGGAAGGGACGGCGACGTCCGTCCGCTGCTGGGGTGCTGGCTGCTGGGGGTTGGTGACGGCGACGCTAACCAAATCAAATCATCAATCGCCCCCTAAACTTGCCTAAATTATTCTGGATCGTTGATTATTAGATTAATCGCTGGATCTCTGATTAGTAGATTAGCCAAGTATCGTAGGGGGTTGCGTGGCTGCTTGAAATGGCCTCGTGGTGGCCGTGAAGGGCCGGCCAGCTTGCATCGCTTCGCAAAGTCAGACGTGCAACCCGGCTCGGCGCTCAGGTCAGGTGCATGCATGAATCAGCACAGGTGTGCCTGTGTAACTGCACACCTCCTGGCCGCCCCCAAAAACCAGGGGGACGGGGCAGGTCCGCATAAGAATGTCCTAGGCGTGCCACTAAACCTGGGCATGGGCAGCTTGGCCCGAGCCCGGCCCGAAAATCCCGGGCCGGACTGGGCCGGGCTTGTCACTCGGGACGGTCTTGGGCTTCAGTTTACAGCGCGAAGTAATATTCAGGCCAGGCTTTGGTTTCCATTTTAGGCCCCAAATTAGCCTGGCTCTTGGGTGGATCCTTTTTCACCAGCTTTGTCTTTTTTTTTCAAAAAAAATTAATTCGATTCATTCATCAACTATCAAGACAGTATGAAGAATATTAAAAATAACAAAATTTATCCTGATCCGTAGACCAACTAGCGACAAAACTTGCAAAAGGCACACACGCCGTCCCTCCCCCTCCGGAGTCAGACAAATTTTGTTGTAGTAGACACATCGTAAAGTCGTCATGCTAAGGCCCCGCAGGACCACCGTATCAGAACAACAGTCATCGCTGATTAAGAGAATCGTAGATCGAAAGGATCAAACATACGGACACACAGTGGATGAACGAAGACCAGATCCACCAAAGACAACCACATATTAAATCCCGCGAGATTCACCGGAAACACATCCACCCATCCCCTGACAACGCTAGACGCACCACTAGGACAAGAGCTAAGCGAAAAGAACTTTATTCCATCTTAAGAGAGTCGTCGTTGTCAGTATCCTTGGAGATGACACAAACCCTAACCAAACTCAAAAAAACATTTGCAAATAAAGCTCTCTCATTGGTAAAGGCAAGGATCCACCCGCCCTCATACCATAAGGCCACACGAGACGAACCAAATTGGCAGCGGCACGACCATCGGCGGAACGCAGAAACCCTAGTCGCCTTTTCTCCAAAGACACTACTATTAGTATTAGGCATTGTACAATGCAAGATGCTTAGGGGAGATGCTTAGAAAAGAAAAATTAATCCCTCCTATAAATCTAAGCATTTGGTGCTTAAAAAAACTCAATTTATTTTACTAAGTACCTCCTTAAACACCTTGCATTGTACAAGGCCTTACTTCCCAGCCAGAGCAAAACACCTTGCATTGTACAAGGCCTTGCTTCCCAGCCAGAGCACAGGGATCCGCCCATGTCATCTTTCATGACATTGCCTGGGAAAAAAAATCTTTCATGGCATTGGCCTATGATACCATCACACCTGCCCTTGCAGGTTCAACGTTACCTGCAAAAGAGAGACCCCAGCATGCTCGAGCACAAGCAGAAGCCCATACCACATACAACTGTAAAAGTAAAACTCTGATTTTCAGTTTCAACTTGCTATCCCTCTTCACCCTTGAACATTTGCCAAAGAGCAGAGCAGGGAGAGCTTCTGCGCCGGTTTATTTGTCTTTGTACATGCAGTCCAGCAAACACAAAGCACAACCCAAACATCTAGACACACTACTATAACACACTCCTATCTTGTTCTTTCTTCTTCTTCTTCCCACAAAGGGCACACAGACAGACAGACAGACAGACGACTCTCTTCTTCCTGTTTCGACAACACAAACAACTACAAACAGCACGGAGTTTCTTTCCCCCTACTACATCTACAACAGACAGACAGACATGCATCGCTGGGGGTTGCTTCAGGCTCTCCACAGCCTGCAGACACAGCTTCTTTCGCTCGCTCGCTCGCTCAAAGCCCCATCAGGTGGTCGAGGCCCCCATGAGGGCCTCCTCCACCCATGCCGCCGAGAGAGCCCCCGCCTCCCATGCCGCCACCAAGAGAGCCTCCTCCACCCATGCCGCCGAGAGAGCCCCCGCCTCCCATGCCACCACCAAGAGAGCCTCCGCCGCCTATGCCACCAAGAGAGCCTCCGCCGCCCATGCCCCCAAGAGAGCCTCCCCCGCCCATGCCGCCGAGAGAGCCTCCTCCGCCCATACCAGTGTGGGAACTTCCCCCGCCCATGCCGGCGATCGACATGTTGCTCAGCAGCTGCTGGAGCCACCGCCTTGTGACGTTATCATCCTGCGTCCATGGGTAAAGAAGTAGGCGTCAGTAAACGATCCGAACTGTCCTGGTGCAGATATGTCAAGCTTGTCTATCAAGCTAGGGAAAGCGCGAGCTGGGGAACGCACAAGAAGGAAGTTGTTGAATGTCCCGTCCTTCAGCACGGTGGGGAGGCAACTGTTGAGCGCAGCACAAGCCCTGCATAACATCACATAGAGAGACTTAGGAACGGCCAGTTATATACAGGCTTGTGGTTTGGACAGATGGCGCTACCATTACCAACCTCTGGTTCTCTGTCAGCCTGAGGTAGCAGCGGATTATGTGCTTCAGCAATCTTGCAGACGGCTGTTCAGCAAGCGCCTGGACCATCTGTGCTAAAACAGTGGCCACAGCAAAGAAACGCTCAGCGGTAGCGCAGATGTAACGCAGCCCAATGTCATCAAGCAGAATCTTTTGAACAATAAAGGTGGCCACCTGCAAGTAACAGTAAACTCGGCGGAGTTAGTGAGACTGATGCACTTACTACAGATCTTTAGGAGTAAAGAGATCCCAATAATGTAGTAAAAAGCTATCTATGGAAGTTTTAAGTACATCATGGCTCAACAACCAGTTTTGAGTTTCTTCTTGTCATCCACATCATTATTTATTAGCTACCAACAAGGTAATTTCAATAATACAAATTTATATAATTGTTAAAAGATAAAATATTCCAGTAAGATAAGATGAAAAGGATGAATGAAGCAACCTACAGAAGGCAGCTACACAGATAATCACAGCAATTCATACCATAACCAAATTAGGTTGCAACATGATTTCAGTGTTGCACCATGCAAATTTCACATGAGAGTAATTAACCATGCCGATGCATTGTCAAAGGCTACAACGCATAGAACCAGAACTAGATGATCATTAGACTTAGATTTATAAAAGGGGTTGAGTTCATACAGTTTTGGAAAGTTCACTGCCCATCTCCATAGTATGCAGACACAGAGGGATTATTTCAGTTTGAAGCAGAAACCCAATAACTTCAGAATCGTCAACCTGCATATATCAAAAACAAAGCAACAAAAATACTCTTAAGATATGCAAATCGGATATCCAAAAGAAGAAACAATATAATTTCTAACAAATCATTAGCCTGTTTGCTTCAAAAATAACAGTTCCTGTTGAGATTCCTGGGATCCAATCCCAACCAGTCCATTTGATTAAAATGACTGGATTACTGGAATGAGAATACCAAAAGAACAAGATATAGTCTACAAAAAAAAGAAAGAATACAGCCAATCCCCATCACTGTTTTCCCCTCTGGTTCAACCCTCTCACCATTTAAAGCAAAAATCTATATGGACCATCCATTCCTAGTTTGCATAAGTATCTAGTTTTAATTTACCTTCACAAGAGCACCAATAACACCCAAGCTGGTAAGCCTCAAGTACTCAAAAGGTCTTGTCTTGCTGGTAGTATTCAGGAACGGGTACAGGTACAGTGGGATGTGAGCTGCAAAGGAAAAAGAAGAAGACTTAATTATTAACCACTGCTAGTTAAGATTTACTTATTCTGTAAAGTCACCAAAATGAGGAAAGCTTTTTAACAATAAACAATGGAAATATTTAAGACTTGGCATAGAAACAGCAGCGCTCAGTACCATTCAAGAACGGGATCCTGGTCTCAGGGTGTGAAGCAACACACTGCAATTAAAAAAAAGTAAAATGAAATTGAGGGGCAGATGGCAAGCAAGCATGATATGAAAGCAGTAGTATTCTCAATCCACCACAAGGCCCACCAGGAGTGAGGGTTTCCTTTTCTTTCTCATGTAAAAGCATACCTGAAGAAGTGCAAGTGCATTGCAGACACGGTTTGATGCAACTGGCGACAAAGTAGGAGGTGAAAGTGAAGGGTAAATTGACACAATCTCCTGCATAAATTTTCAAAACAGCATGACAGACTGAATAAGGAAAATGTGCAGAACCATCAATAATTTCATATTGAAATAATCAATACACATGGACAACCACCCTTACTTAAATAACAAGAACTGCACAAGTACATATGTACTCTTGCCATTGCGACTGAATTTAGAACAGTGCAATAACTGTAACCTACCTGGAGCAGTGCAGCAACAGTGCCAAAGGAGTGCCACAGCAGTGGAGCAAGGTCTTGAAAAATCTCTCGTTTCTGAAAGAGGAAACTGAGAAACAGATTAGACAATGAATTTTCACCTCCTGCATCCCAGATTTGCAGCCACACTTTAAATGTTAAAGTAAAATAGCTCTATGTATCAACTGTCCAGTTTGGAATACTGTCTTTGGAAAGTTGATGTTTCACTAAGAAAAGAAGGGTCTGTCTAGGACACATTTATGTCACGTCTAACCTTGTGTCCACTATGTTTGTGGTGTATTTTTTTTTGCCCCAGCTTTTTTTTTGTTCCTTGTTGCTGCGTTATTTGTGGGAGCTTAGATGTGACATCCTTAGAAAACATTTAGATGTGAATTAGACAAACTCAGAAAAGAATGACGATGCTTGCATTAGTGGCTCATACCATGGGTTCACACTTTTGGTAGATAAAGAAGTGACAGAAAAAAAAAATACTATACTAAGTAAACTTCATCACTTATCTAGATAATCTGCAGAAGTAGAACAGATTGTTTCTAACCTATAAATGTCTTCCTATATAGTTTAAACTGTTTAGATTTCCTAACACCACCTCCTGATAAGTTTGCAAAGTCATCAATAGGACAGGATTTCACAAAGTTTACACCCCCGCCCCCCTGTCCTTGAACAGGGTATCTCCACCAGATACTATAATTAAATGTGCACAGCCGAATACCCCTCCAGCCTGCTCCAGCACAAAAATATTCATTGGAAGTTCACTTTTACCAAGAAACAAATACATCAGGAAGCAGGGGATATTAACAAAAATGCGCTTCTTGTGGTATTCACTCCTGAGAGATTGTATATGATAACTGCAGTATTTACCATTTTATTCAGGGGTACTATAACAGAAATGGGCACGTCTCTTGTTGTATTCAATCCTAACAGAACAACATATAAGATAACGGCAGTACTTTCCACTTTAATCAGAGCAAGCAGAACTAAAATGGATACAGTTATCTGATGCACACACCGAACTGCCATCCGAGTGTGTCCAACAGAGATCGGCAACCATTCCCGCTACGGATGCTAATAACAGGTAAACCATAGCACATGTTTAAAGAATGTATCATAATAAAAGCTACAAAAATCACATACCAAACCCTACTTGCTTTCGCTACATATCTACAAGTCTACAGCAAGCTAAAGGACTGCACAAAATCACCCAATTCTCTTCATACTCCAGATATGAGCAGGCAGAGTTGCACTAAATTACCAAACACCACAAGCAAGTCATAGAATCGCCCTAAGGAGATCGGAGAGCAACATTTCCATACCAAGCACGGATCAAAGATAACAGACAAAGACGGGCGTGCACTGATCTATACCCTATAACCTTAGATCACCACGTGAGCCGATTTACCCATAAAGAACTGCCCTGCAGCTGACATCAGATAGATCATCAGGGTCCCGAATCTACTTTCGCCTGGAGACAACATTGTACCACCAAGGTCGCAGCTTTACCAACCACCACATGACACATACAGATCCCCCGATTCCCCACCGCAAATCCGACCCTTAAACATCCACCAGGAAGCTACAAACGCGAAATTTTAATCGACGGGGAGGGCTAGAGGGAAGCGCGGGGTTCTCCGCGGCGGGAGGGTGGGGTGGCAGGGGGAGGAAACGACCTTAGAGAGCTCGAGGAGGGCGTTCTCGCGCAGCTCCGGGTCGCAGAGGTCGAGCACGAGCTGCTCCGCGGACACCATCTTCCGGTCCCTCCCCCCGGCGGGCGGCGCCGCGGCCGACGAGCCGGACGGGGGCGGGAGCGGGGGCGGGGAGGGCGCGCCGAAGGAGGGGCCGGCGGCGAGGGCCGGCGGCAGATTCGCCATTGAGGAGGGTGAGGAAAAACTGAGGAGGTGGTCAGGGGAAGGAGGAGAGGCTCTGCCCCCCCGGAGGGCAAGGTTATACTAGAAGCGGTATGCTACGAGGAGGGGCAGGATTTGGAATCGGCGGCGGTTTCCAACTTTGCTCCTTGTCTTCAAACGGAGATGAAACATTTTCCCAGCCGTCCTTTCCAGTGCCTTGTAATGATGTTGCACGCATCCTACTCATCATATTTGGAAGCTGCCATGGTCGTCAGGGCATGAATTCGGCTCGACTCGTCGGTGGGCGTTTATCTCACTCCTTCCTCGGCGCACCTGCTCGCCACCTAACAGTGTTTGTTGTTTTGCTCGGTGGCCGATTGTCCCACTCCTTCCTCGGCGCACCTTTCAGTGTCTTGTAATGGTGTTGCACGCATCCTACTCATCATGTTTGGAAGCTGCCATGGCGGCCAGGGCATGAATTCGTCTCGACTCGTCGGTGGGCATTTATCTCACTCCTTTCTCGGCGCACCTACTCGCCACCTAACAGTGTTTGTCGTTTTGCCCGGTGGGCGATTGTCCCACTCCTTCCTTGGCGCATCTGCCCGCCACCTAACCTTGTTTGTCGTTTTGTCCGGCCGGTGTTTGTCCCCACTCCTTCCTCGACGCACCTGCTCGCCACCTAACATTGGTTGCGTTGTTTTGACGACCTCCGTCGACCTCACGCTTTTGAGACCTTTGCCGTCTTTGTGTCGGTCTTCTCCTCCGTCGTTGTCGCCGTCGATGTTTAATCTCCCTTGGGAACCTCCGCCGCCGGAGAGATACAAAGGAAGTGGCGTCGCCACTCAAGACATGTAGAGAAGACAACGAATTAATGGTCAGTGGGTTCAGGGTGAACCCAATGACTCATTATCAATCATGAAACAAGTATTTTCAAACATGTAAACAATTGGTGAATGAACTCAATGGAAATTTCAGGCGATGTTGTTCACGATGAAGATTAATGCGGAAGAGTGAATGAATGGTACCTTCATGTAGATTTCTTGTTGTCGCTCCTTTTACCTAACTCGGTAAAAACGAGCGCTATATTCATGACTGGTCTGATATTAACGAACATGGAAACAATAGCATGATTTCAATATTATCTTTAATGTCCTCCTAAAACATATCTTTAATGTAAGACTGATATGTGAAGAACGATTAGCATCAAAAATAAGATTCTAACTTATTCTCATCATACTCCAGACACAAGCACGCAGAGTTGCACTAAATTACCCAACATACCGCAAGCTAGTCATGGAATCGCTATCGGGGGTCGAAAAGCACCATTTCCATACAAAACATGGAACAAGGAGTAAGAAGGAAAGACAATATGTGCATTGATCTATACCCTAGCACCTAGATACCACATGAGCAGATTTGCCTACTTAATCGCACAACAACTCACATCGGATAGATCATCAGGGTCCCCAATCTACCTTCGCCTAAACACAACATTGCATCACCAAGGTCGCATCTTTACCAACCACCACACGACACATACAGATCTCCCGATTCCCCGCCGCAAATCCAACACATAAACACCCACTAAAGATCTACAAACGCGAAATCTTCCTCAACGGGGAGAGCTAGAGAGAAGCGTGGGGCTCTCCCCGATGGGAGGAAGGGGTGGGGGAAGTAAGCGACCTTGTAGAGTTGGCGGAGGGCGTCCTCACGCAACTCCGGGTCACAGAAGTCGATCACGAGCTGCTCCGCGGGAACCTTATTCCAGTCCTTCCCCCTAGCAGTCGGCGTCGCGGTCGACGGCCCGTACGGGGGTGGGGGCGGAGGCGGGGAGGAGGGGCCGGTGGAGAGGGACGGCGGCAGATCTGCCATTGAGGAGAGGAGGGAGTAGTGGCGTGAGGGAGAAAAAAATGAGGAGGTGGTCGGGAGGAGGAGGAGCTCTACCTCGTGGAGGGTGAGGTTATACTAGAAGCGATATAATGTCAGGAGGGGCAGGCCAAAGAATCGACAATCGGTTTCCACTTTGCTCATTTGTCTCTAAATAGATGAAATATTTTTTGGCCATCTTTTTAATGCCTTGTTGTGGTATCACACGCATCCTAAAACTTGCCATAGCAGTCAGGACATGAATTCAGTTGGACTAGTCGGTGGATCTATTTTTCTAGCCGTCCTTTCTAATGACTTGCGATGGTATCACACGCATCCTAGAAGCTGTCATGGATGCCAGGGCATGAATCCAGCTGGACTCGTTGGTGGATTCATTTCTCCAGCTGTCCTTTCTAATGCCTTACTATGGTATCACACGCATCCTAGAAGTTGCCACCGCAGCCAGAGCATGGATCCAACTGGACTTGTCGGTCGATGTTTGTCCCACTCCTTACTCATCCCATCTACTCCCCACCTAAGGTTGTTTGCGTTGTTTTGCTGATCTTTGTCGATCTAACATTTCCTGAGACCTACTTCTTCTTTGTGAAGGTCTTCTTCATCGTAGTTGTCTCTTATGAGTGATATTTTTACACTCCTCTACACTTGGTTTAAACAGAGATATTTCATTAAAACTGAGGTATTTGCTCTGATATTGCCACTAATGTCTAATGAATGCAAAGGATTCCACAAATCCTCTCTTTATTGTGTATCTACGGGAAATGGGCTAAACTTGGATGAAATCAATCCATAACAGTGAAAGAAGTAAAGTAGGAGATACAAGAAATCAGGAGAGGGTGTGCTAACAAGTACAAAGCAAAAGATGACGTTCCATACAACCGCGACCACTCGTATGAGCAGTCGTATGTGTAGGAATGAAGTATGTCTACCAGAGGGGGTGAATGGGAGTTTAAAATTTCTTTGGGAAACTTAAAAACTCTCGAAACCCAGCAGCGAAGCAAATAGTATTATATCTCAGTGAGTGAATGTAAACTATCGAACAAGAACTAAACACATACATCGAGAATAATCACATGGTTGAATCTAAGAATGCAATGCAAAGAAAATGAAAAGAAGCGAATGAATAAACAGTGATGCTCGATGGCGACAAAGAATTTGATAGACCAATTCGCCCTTCTGCACAAGGACTACATCTGGTCGGAGGGGTTGTGACTGTAAGTGCATCTAGTGCCACCCCTAGTTGGTTTTGGAGTATTGACGACAAACGTGGTTGAGGGACTAATGTGTTTGTGAGAATTGCAGGATAACACAGGTAGTAGTCCCTCATTGATTCGGTTTACCTACCAGAGGTGACCCCTAAAAATGTGTGAAGACATTAAAGGCAATCGTGGTTCATGAAGACATTCATGACGAAGATTATGACATGTGAAGATATTCACTTGAAGACTATGGAGTGCGAAGACATAGTTGTTTCGTAGTTTCCTTTCTTCTTTATTGAGTCATAGGAACCATCATACTGTTAAGTGGGGTCTGATGAGGATATAGACCTGGGGTAGGGTCATAGGCCTAACCTATACGTCCTACCCAAGGTCCCTACCCTAGAGGATAAGAAGTCCAACAGACAACAAGAGACCCCCAGTCAAAGATGTCGAGTGCAATCCACTCAACAATTATGTCACTCGGGAGTCCTCCTACCTATTGTCACTCGACCACCCAAGGAGTCACTCGGCATACCGAAGACCCAGAGTCCCTCGGCATTGTAACGGGCAGGCGTTCCTCCATAGTCTTTAAGGTCATCAATAACACTTAAGGCTGGCGTTACCTGTAACGCTCCTACTTTATGTACGTTCAACCCCCCCTGTAATGGAGGCTGGCTGGGGTCCTGGCGCACTCTATATAAGCCACCCCCCTCCTCTGTGACAAGGGTTCACACCCCCTATAATATCACACACATATAATTCAATCGACCGCCTCCGGGCACCGAGACGTAGGGTTGTTACTTCCTCTGAGAAGGGCCTGAACTCGTAAACCCCGTGTGTACACCTTCACCATAGCTGAAATTTTGCCTCTCCATACCTACCCCCCTTTCTACTGTCAGTCTTAGAACCACGATAGTTGGCGCTCACCTTGGGGCAGGTGTCTTAGCGACTTATTGGTGAAGTTGCAAAAATTTTCCGATCATCATCATGGTTTCCGGCGGAGGATTGGCTAAAGGCCGCGAGATCCGTCTCGGCACGCTCGTTTTCATCGTCGGCGACTCTGCTTGGCTTTAGGAAGCTCCCCTTGACGTCGAGGCGCTCCCCGTCCGAGGGGCGGCGCACTTTCGCGCATGCGTTCGCGGCGTCCTTCTCCGGCAGCCGTCAACTCAGTATCAGTCGGCTCCGATGGCATTTTCCCTCCCCGTTGTTTGCCGCCACAAAGCGATCCGGTCGGTCGCGGCTTCAGCGGTGGGTGAAACACGTGGTGGCTCAACTTTCGGCCACCCATCAAGTCGCGGCGATCGAGCCCGACGAAACTCTCCACGGCCTGTTCGATCTGTCGACTGGCTCTGCAGAGACCACATCCGAGTGTGATAGCAGCGACCCTGCGGCTGAAGTCTTGATGGTTGATGGTCCACGTGGTCCACCTGGTTTCCACCATGAAGACGGCGAGGATGGTGGTGGCGATCCGTCGCACGTCCATGAGGAATACCATCCCGAGCCCCTTTCTTCACAGCAGAGAGAAGAACTTCGTCACCGCAACATGGATGCACTCCACACGCCCATCGTTGGAGAAACCCCCGAGGCCCGGGCCTTGGAAGAGGTGCGCCTGGCTAATTTGGTTGAGCACACTCGATTAGAGAACCTTCAGTGCGCTCTCGATGAGCGTGCTCGGGAGCGGATCCCTGAATCCAGTCGACGACAACTTTTTCCGCCTCCACCTAAGGTATACCACACTCCGATCCAAAATCTCGCAGCTGCAGCCCGCATAGCAGAGTCAATACAACCCTCCCAGTCAGAGGATGGTAGGGGTTTGATGCAGATCTGGGCCTTGCTCCGGCTGGCAGGAGAGCAAAACACCACAGTGTCTCAGTCGCGGAATAGGATTCACAGCAGATCCGTGGTAGCAGATACAGTTCAGTCGGCCCACAGTCCAAGATCGCCCATACGGCGTGAGGACCGTGGACAGTATGATCATCGGCTCGACCGCGACAATCGTCGTCGAGTGCCCATGCCTCCTCCGAGGAGTGCGTCATATGTGCCTTGGCAGAACAATGATAGACACCGTCACAGTGGCGGATGCAGAGCACCAGTCGACCCAAGAGAGTCGGGCTTCGATGCGAGATCCATCCTCGTTTAAGGTCTGGTCGACCGGAACAGAGCGCATAGAGAAGAACCCGGTAGAGATCGTCCGAGTGGCAGCAGAGTGCATGTTTCCGGTCCAGAGTGTTTCAGTAGAGCCATCAGGGCAGCGATGATTCCTCCCAACTTCAGGTTGGCGACCGGAGTCAGTAAGTTCACTGGGGAGTCCAAGCCTGAAACTTGGCTTGAGGATTACCGAGTGGATGTACAGATTGGTGGTGGAAACGATGAAGTAGCAATGAAACACCTTCCTCTGATGTTGGAAGGGTCGGCTCGAGCATGGCTGACTCAGTTAGCTCCGGACAGTATATATAGTTGGGAAGAGCTTGCCCGAGTGTTCGTCAGAACCTGAGGGCACTTGTAAGCGGCCAGCGGGGTTGACAGAGTTGCAGCATTGCATGCAGAAACCAAGTGAGACTGAAAGCACAAGTGCTCCTTGGGTGGTTTTGGTAATTAATGTCAACATATATCTTGTTGGACTAACACCTTTACCTAGTATATTTCAGACAAGTTCAACAATGGAGTGGCATGGACTAAAGGATGTGGAACCCCTTCAAGATGCTAAGGACAAAGGATTGGATTAAGCTTAAAGATCAAGACTCTACATGTTTCCATTTTAGTGATCCCAGATCACAGAGTCTATAGGAAAAGCCAATACTATCAAGGAGGGATGAGGTGTTGCTTAATGAGTTTCTTGCTCCACAGTGCTTAGTGATATGCTCTGAAGCCCTCAACTACTTTCCCACATCCACACATATGACCAAAACCTAAAGTCCAACTCGGCCCCACCGATTCTTTCTATCCGGCGCCACCGAGTTCAGATGTCTTAGCCACTGCCAGAAACCCTAGGCAAATCGGTTTCACTGATAGGGATCTCGGTCTCACCGAGATGGGATTGTAATCTCTCTGTGTATGTCCATTATCAAAATTGGTCTTACCGAGTTTGAACAATCGGTACTACTGAGATTACAATGCAAACTCTCTGGTTAACTTATTACCCAAATCGGTCCAACCGAGTTTGAGTAATCGGTCCCACCGAGTTTGCCTGACCAACTCTCTGGTTAGCTAATTACCAAAATTGGTCTCACCGAGTTTGTGTAATCGGTCTCAGCGAGATTACGTTATGCCCTAACCCTAACCATATCGGTCCCACCGAGTTGCATTTCGGTCCCACCGAAATCCTAACGGTCACATTGTTTACTGAATCGGTCTGATCGAGTTTGTTGATTCGGTCCCAGCGAGATTGGTAAATTGTGTGTAACGGTTAGATTTTTTGTGGAGGCTATATATACCCCTCCACCTCCTCTTCATTCATGGAGAGAGCCATCAGAACAAGCCTACACTTCCAGCATCCTATTTCTGAGAGAGAACTACCTACTCATGTGTTGAGGCCAAGATATTCCATTCCTACCATATGAATCTTGATCTCTAGCCTTCCCCAAGTTGCTTTCCACTCAAATCTTCTTTCCACCAAATCCAAATCTTGTGAGAGAGAGTTGAGTGTTGGGGAGACTATCATTTGAAGCACAAGAGCAAGGATTTCATCATCAACGCACCATTTGTTACTTCTTGGAGAGTGGTGTCTCCTAGATTGGCTAGGTGTTACTTGGGAGCCTCCGACAAGATTGTGGAGTTGAACCAAGGAGTTTGTAAGGGCAAGGAGATCACCTACTTCATGAAGATCTACCGCTAGTGAGGCAAGTCCTTCGTGGGCGACGGCCATGGTGGGATAGACAAGGTAGCTTCTTCGTGGACCCTTCTTGGGTGGAGCCCTCCATGGACTCGCGCAGCCGTTACCCTTCGTGGGTTGAAGTCTCCATCAACGTGGATGTATGATAGCACCACCTATCGGAACCACGACAAAAACATTCGTGTCTCCAATTGCGTTTGAATCCTCCAATCCCTTCCCTTTACATTCTTGCAAGCTGCATGCTTTACTTTCTGCTGCTCATATACTCTTTGCATGCTTGCTTGTTATGTATTGTGAATTTTAAAGTTGTGCCTAAACTCCACTTAAACTTAAAGAAGTTAAAAACTGCAACTTTGGTACTTAGTGTCTAATCACCCCCCCTCTAGACACCTCTTCTCGATCCCTTTCAATTGGTATCAGAGCATTGGTCTCCATTGCTTTGGTTTAATCACCATTGGAGGAAGATGGATGAGTCTACTATTGGGAGTCTTAGACATAGGGTGCCTATACTTGATGGAGAGTATTTTCATGAGTGGAAAAATGAGATGCTTGTAATTTTCAATCAATATCATTTGAACAAGTACATTGCTAGTCCTTGTGCACCTTATGTTGATCCTATGCATCCTACCCTTGATGAGTTGATTGACATGATTAGGAATCTTAGAACTGTTGAACTTATCATTATAGGCTTGCCTAGAAACTTGATTGGACATTTGCCTACTCTTAAGTGTGCCTACACTATATGGAAATTTCTCGAGGAACGCTTTCCAAATTATTCCTTGAAAAATCTAGATGAAATTCTCCATAAGTCTATTGCTTTGAGTAAGATGAATACTAGTGATCCTACGTTTGGTGATCGTCTATTTGAGCTTACAAATCTTATGCGTGCCAAAGTAGATGTTGGAATTATTGGTGATATTATTTCCGAAGCTATAAAAATTCATAAGCAAGATCATTGTCAAACTCACTCTAACGAATTACCCTCTCTAGGATTTAATCCACCACATGACGATGTTGAACATGGATACTATGATGAGGATGATGATAGTGACTTCGATCTTGATGATGCAATGAGACATTTTGGTCTTATGGCAAATCTTTGGGGATATATGGCAGGAGGAAAGGAATTGGTTCTTGATAGTGGATGTACCGATCACATGACTGGAGATAAAGACATGTTTCGTGAGCTTGCTGAAAATGATGGTCCTCAAAAGTATGTCACTTTCGGTGACAACTCAAAGGGTAAGGTGGTTGGCCTCGGTAAGGTGGCCATATCACATGATAGCTCCATACAAAATGTCATGCTTGTTGAATCTCTTGGCTGCATCTTACTTTCAGTATCTAGACTTGCTGATTTCGGTTTCAATGTCCTATTTACTGAAGTAGATTGCCAAGTGTTTCGTAGAGATAATCATAAAATGGTCTTTACCGGTATACGTAGAGGTGATCTATACATTGTTGATTTCACTAAAAAGGCTCAACCTAGAACTTGCTTTATTGCTAAATCTTCTAAGGGTTGGTTATGGCATAGACGATTAGGTCATGTTGGTATGCGAAACCTTGACAAGCTTATTAAAGAAAATCATATCCTTGGTGTTAACGATGTCATATTTGATAAGGATAGACTTTGCAGCGCTTGTCAGGCAGGTAAACAGGTTGGAGGAAGGCATCCCGTGAAGAACATCATGACCACAAGGAGGCCACTTGAGCTACTTCACATGGATCTTTTTGGTCCAAATGCTTACAAGAGTCTCGGTGGAAATTCTTTTGGTCTAGTTATAGTTGATGATTTTTCAAGATTTACATGGGTGTTCTTTCTCGATGATAAATCGCAGGTCCAAAAGATCTTCAAAAACTTCGCTAGGAAGGCCCAAAATCAATTTGAAGTGAAGATCAAGAAGGTTCGCAGCGACAACGGAACGGAGTTCAAGAATGCAAATGTGGACACCTTTCTTGACGAAGAAGGGATTTCACACGAGTTCTCGGCTACGTACACACCTCAACAAAATGGAGTTGTTGAGAGGAAGAACCGGACACTCATCGAAATCACGAGAACGGTGCTTGATGAGTACAAGACGCCGAAACACTTTTGGGCGGAAGCGGTTGAGACAGCTTGTCATGCAACAAATCGCTTGTATCTTCACAAGCTACTCGACAAGACGGCATACGAGCTCCTCACCGGTAACAAACCCCAAGTTGGATACTTTCAAGTATTCGGCTCGAAGTGCTACATTCTTGATAAGCATCATCGTTCTAAATTTGCTCCTAAGTATCATGAAGGTTTCCTACTTGGTTATGGCTCAAACTCTCACACATACCATGTCTACAACAATTTCACTCGAAAGGTTGAAGAAACGGTTGATGTGAAGTTTGATGAATCTAACGGCTCGCAAGTAGAGCAATTGCCAATTGATGTAGGAGACAAATATCCCTCAGAAGCAATCCAAGACTTGTCTATTGGCAAGATTCGTCCAACGGAGGTGAAGGAGAGTACCTCATCCGTCCAAGTGGAAGCTTCTACCTCACGACAAGGTGAACCAAGAGTTGATACGGAAGCATCCACAAGTGGGACACACCAAGATGAAGACAATGAGGAAGTGCATCAAGATGAACGTCAACAACCTCCTTCTCCACCACGACAAGAGAACGACAACACCAACAATGAAGAAGGCCAAGAAGAAGAAGAACAAGATGAAGAAGATGTTCAACCAAGAACCAAGCAAAAGTTTTCACGAGTTCGAGCAAGAATTGCTAAAGACCATCCCATCGAGCAAATCTACAACGATATCCAAACCGGGAGAATCACTCGCTCTAAAACTCATTTAGCTAACTTTTGTGAAAACTATTCATTCATCTCTAGCATTGAACCTATGAAGGTTGAAGAAGCATTGGAAGATCCGGATTGGAAAAATGCCATGCATGAAGAGCTACACAACTTTGAGAGGAATCAAGTTTGGACATTGGTTGAGAAGCCCGAAGACAACCACAACATCATCGGTACCAAATGGGTGTTTTGCAACAAGCAAGATGAAGATGGACAAGTAGTTCGCAACAAAGCATGTCTCATCGCCCAATGCTACACACAAGTCGAAGGTATGGACTATGGTGAGACTTATGCTCCCGTTGCTAGACTTGAGTCCATTCGCATCTTACTTGCCTATACTAATCACCATGATATCACCTTGTACCAAATGGACATTAAAAGTGCTTTTCTAAATGGTGAAATAGAGGAGGAAGTTTATGTTAAGCAACCTCATGGCTTTGTCAATCCTAAGAAACCAAATCATGTTTACAAACTTCACAAAGCTCTTTATGGTCTTAAACAAGCTCCTAGAGCGTGGTATAAATGCTTGACCAAGTTCCTTATTGAAAAAGGCTTTGAAATTGGAAAAATAGATTCTACTCTTTTTACTGAAAGGGTCAATGGAGAACTATTTGTGTGCCAAATCTATGTTGATGATATTATATTTGGTTCTACTAACCCTCATTTTAGTGAAAAGTTTGGGAAGCTAATGTCGGAGAAGTTTGAGATGTCTATGATGAGTGAACTCAAATTCTTTCTTGGTTTGCAAATCAAGCAAACTAAGGAGGGAACCTTTGTCTCTCAAACGAAGTACACCAAGGACTTATTCAAGAAGTTCAATATGCAAGAATGCAAAGGTATGACTACACCCATGCCTACTAGTGGACATCTTGACTTGACCAAAGATGGTAAACCGGTTGATCAAAAGGTTTATCGCTCTATGATTGGTTCATTGTTATATCTTTGTGCTTCACGTCCAGATATCATGCTAAGTGTGTGCATGTGTGCACGATATCAAGCTGCTCCTAAAGAATGTCATCTTAAGGCTGTGAAAAGGATAGTGAGATACTTAATTCATACACCAAATTTTGGCATTTGGTATCCTAAGAGGGCCTCTTTCAATCTTGTTGGCTACTCCGACTCGGACTATGCCGGAGACAAGGTTGATAGAAAGTCCACTTCGGGTACTTGTCAATTTCTTGGTAGATCTCTTGTGTCTTGGTCTTCCAAGAAACAAAACTCGGTATCCTTATCCACTGCCGAAGCAGAATACATTGCCACTGGTTCATGTTGTGCTCAATTACTTTGGATGACCCAAGCTCTTAAAGATTATGGGATATATGTGAATCATGTTCCATTACTTTGTGACAATGGGAGTGCTATCAAGATTGCTCACAATCCCGTGCAACATTCTCGAACTAAGCATATTGAAGTTCGTCATCATTTCATTCAAGATCATGTTGCTAAGGGTGACATTAATCTTAAGCATGTTCGCATCGAAAAACAATTAGCGGACATTTTCACTAAACCACTTGATGAGAAAGTGTTTTGCAGGTTAAGGGGTGAATTGAACATCATTGATGCTTCAAACTTGGAGTAGAAACTCCATCGGATACATGCAAGACATGAGCTTATGACTAATCCTTGATATTTCTCTTATGATGATAATCTTATGTCTTGGATATATGTGCATCTTGCATGTTATCTAACTCGTGTAGGTACTTGGATGAATCGAATTCCATGAGATTGTAACCTACTCATATCTTGAGCGATCTCTACATCACCAAGTCTCTACACAATGGTGGTTGAAGAACAAGGAAGCACGGAACCTTTCAAACATATCCTTTGACAAATTCTATGTTGAGTTTCATGATTGTCATTTTGGATACACAAGTGCCCTTCCTTGCGAAAACTAATCCATGTAGGAAGACGAACTCAAATTCCAAGTGGTGCTCCAAACTCTTGATGAACTACATCAACCTTGAGCAACCCACACAAGTTCAACTACATGATCAAAACCACCACCCAAGGTATGTCATTCCATCTTAGAGAAGCTTTACTTCGAGTCATGAGTCAAAGCAACTCGACAAGATGAGAATACATCAAAATGCTTAAACGATAAACGGTAACCCCATTTTGAGCTTAAACGATGAGTATGACCTATGATCAAGTGATCTCACTTGACTCCTAAGTCAATATACTCTAACATAGGTGATCTTGTCGCCGACCATCTCTAGATGAAGTTCTCTTGTGTTCTTTTCTGTGCTCTTGCATTTGTCTCATGCATATTTGTTTCCCCTTTCAAAAAAAACTTCATCTAGATTTCTTTTTTTTTCTATTTGTTCTGCATTCCCTGCATCCAATTCATTGCATATCCTTCAGTTAATTCCTTGCAAATCCTTGTGAGATTTTACTTGTCTAGTGAGCTGAGGTGACAAATGTTTTCTCTGCGATGAACTCGGTCTCACCGGTTTTCTGTTTTCGGTCCAACCGAATCCTTTTGGTGCAACCGAAGCAAACCACTCGGTGCCACCGATTTCACTACAGGAAAAACATTCTGCCACTTGTTCCTGTTTTACTTTTGATCCAGCTCCACTCAATGAATCTTGTCCTCTACAAGCATCACATTTTTTTATCAGTGCTTTGTGCTGTGACTCAAGGATCAAACCCAAACACGACAAATTCCAGAAGGCCCTTCTTGGAAATTGATGTCAAAGGGGGAGAGAGAGAGATCACATCAAAGCTTATCACTTAGAGAGATCACATCAAAACTTATCACTTCCAAAGGGAGAGAGAGTATCACCTCCATTGGGGGAGAGAGAGATCTTCAGGGGGAGAGAATACTCAAGAAGAGAGTAATCCTCAAGGATCCTAGATGCTTGGTGTTCAAGAGGAGAGATGCCACATGTCTTCTTGAGGGGAAAGAAAGACATGTTTATATGTGCTTATTTGCATTAGCTCTATTTAGTTGTTTCCTTGAGCTCTGATTTTGCTTTTTGCTTTGATTTTCTGTTCCCTATCTTCTCCCAGTATCCCATGCTAGATTCAGGGGGAGCAAGACATCTAAGGGAAAGAAATCATTTAAATTCATTGCACATCTTTACCTTTGGGGACATGTCTATATCAAATGTGGTACTTAGTACTCACTCTCTACATGTCATCCCAGTCTTGGTATTCTTGTGGTTTCTTTTGTTTGCTTTGGCTAGTAGGTGTATCTGTGTTATCTAACCTTGTTTACGCAGGTTCATTCCATCCTAAGCCAACTCAAGACCACAAGGTAAGTATATGCATCACAGTCATGTGTATGAGGAACTCTTGCTGATGTACATATTGTTTGCAAGAAGGACTCATGAGCATGAAGGTACATTTCCCACATACACATCTATTGCTATCTTTTTCTCTGATGCATATGGCCAAGACACATGTAACACATTGCTTACTCTGTCATGTTCATGCATTCACATGCTTTTATATTCCATATTCACATGATTGCATACATGTAGGGGGAGCCTATGCTTGTTACATGTCTTTCCAAAGCTTTACTTGCTATTCTCTATATCCTCATCTAAGGCTTTGATGTATGTTGTCATCAATTACCAAAAAGGGGGAGATTGAAAGCACAAGTGCTCCCTGGGTGGTTTTGGTAATTAATGTCAACATATCTCTTGTTGGACTAACATGTTTACCTAGTATATTTCAGAAAAGTTCAACAATGGAGTGGCATGGACTAAAGGATGTGGAACCCCTTCAAGATGCTAAGGACAAAGGATTGGCTCAAGCTTCAAGATCAAGACTCTACATGTTTCCATTTTAGTGATCCAAGATCACATTGAGTCTATAGGAAAAGCCAATACTATCAAGGAGGGATGAGGTGTTGCTTAATGAGTTTCTTGCTCCACAATGCTTAGTGATATGCTCCAAAGCCCTCAACTACTTTCCCACATCCACACATATGACCAAAACCTAAAGTCCAACTCGGCCCCACCGATTCTTTCTATCCGGCGCCACCGAGTTCAGATGTCTTAGCCACTGCCACAAACCATAGGCAAATCGGTTTCACCGATAGGGATCTCGGTCTCACCGAGATGGGATTGTAATCTCTCTGTGTATGTCCATTATCAAAATCGGTCTTACCGAGTTTGAACAATCGGTACTACCGAGATTACAATGCAAACTCTCTGGTTAACTTATTACCCAAATCGGTCCAACCGAGTTTGAGTAATCGGTCCCACCGAGTTTGCCCGACCAACTCTCTGGTTAGCTAATTACCAAAATCGGTCTCACCGAGTTTGTGTAATCGGTCTCACCGAGATTACGTTATGCCCTAACCCTAACCATATCGGTCCCACCGAGTTGCATTTCGGTCCCACCGAAAATCCTAATGGTCACATTGTTTACTGAATCGGTCTGACCGAGTTTGTTGATTCGGTCGCACCGAGATTGGTAAATTGTGTGTAACAGTTAGATTTTGTGTGGAGGCTATATATAACCCTCCACCTCCTCTTCATTCATGGAGAGAGCCATCAGAACAAGCCTACACTTCCAGCATCCTATTTCTGAGAGAGAACTACCTACTCATGTGTTGAGGCCAAGATATTCCATTCCTACCATATGAATCTTGATCTCTAGCCTTCCCCAAGTTGCTTTCCACTCAAATCTTCTTTTCACCAAATCCAAATCCTGTGAGAGAGAGTTGAGTGTCGGGGAGACTATCATTTGAAGCACAAGAGCAAGGAGTTCATCATCAACGCACCATTTGTTACTTCTTGGAGAGTGGTGTCTCCTAGACTGGCTAGGTGTCACTTGGGAGCCTCCGACAAGATTGTGGAGTTGAACCAAGGAGTTTGTAAGGGCAAGGAGATCGCCTACTTCGTGAAGATCTACCGCTAGTGAGGCAAGTCCTTCATGGGCGACGGCCATGGTGGATAGACAAGGTTGCTTCTTCGTGGACCCTTCTTGGGTGGAGCCCTCCGTGGACTCGCGCAGCCGTTACCCTTCGTGGGTTGAAGTCTCCATCAACATGGATGTACGATAGCACCACCTATCGGAACCACGACAAAAACATCCGTGTCTCCAATTGCGTTTGAATCCTCCAATCCCTTCCCTTTACATTCTAGCAAGCTGCATGCTTTACTTTCCACTGCTCATATACTCTTTGCATGCTTGCTTGTTATGTATTGTGAATGTTAAAGTTGTGCCTAAACTCCACTTAAACTTAAAGAAGTTAAAAACTGCAACTTTGGTACTTGGTGTCTAATCACCCCCCTCTAGACACCTCTTCTCGATCCCTTTCAGAGACTTTGAGGGATTTCATTCAGAGGTGGACCACTTTGCATCACACCATTGAAAATGTATCAGAGCATCAAGTAGTGTGTGCCTTCGAGGAAGGCGTCAAATACCAGGAGTTGGTCCTGAACTTCAGTCGAACTGGAGATATGACTCTGACTCGGATGATGGAAATAGCCACCCGGTACGCTAACGGAGAAGAAGAGGATCGACTCTGCAGTGGAAAAAGTAAACCAGTCGGCCAGGAGGCCGATGGAGGTAATTCCAATCGGAAACAGAAGCGTAAGGCCGAGCCCGCACCACCCGGTGAGATCGCAGCGGTGACTCCAGGAAAGTTTAAGGGAAAACCTAAAGGGCCCTGGCCCCCTAAGAAAGTGAAGGATCAGGCAGGAAATTATGTGTTAGATTTACCGTGTCACATCCACACGAAGAAGGACGAAGAGGGAAACCTGATTTACCCTAAGCATACCACTCGACAATGTCGACTCCTGATTCAGCAGTTCAGAGAAAAACAGCCTGGTGAGAAGGAGAAAGAGTCTGACAAATACAAGGATGAAGAGGGGGACGACGGTTATCCCAAAGTCAATTCCACCCTCATGATTTTTGTTGATGTTGAGAGCAAGAGTCGGTTGAAGGTCATGAACAGAGAAGTGAATATGGTCGCTCCAGTGACGCCGAACATACCTGAAATGGTCCCAGACAACCATCACATTCGACCAGTCCGGTCACCCTGCTCGCATAGCCACCCCTGGGAGGCAAGCGTTGGTGGTCGACCCAGTGGTCAAAGGCACTAGACTGACCAAAGTGCTAATGGATGGTGGGAGCGGCCTGAACATCCTTTACGCTGAGAGTCTGAAGGGATGGGTATTCCGATGTCCAAACTCAGCGAGAGCAATATGAGTTTCCACGGTGTTATTCCTGGGAAGAAAGCCGAATCACTCGACCAGATCGCCCTTGACATGGTTTTCGATGATTCCAAGAATTACCGTAAGGAAAAGTTGACATTTGAAGTTGTTGATTTCCAAAGTGCTTATCATGCCATTCTGGGTAGGCCTGCCTATGCGCGTTTTATGGCTCGACCATGCTATGTGTACCTCAAGTTGAAGATGCCTGGCACCAGAGGTGTGATCATAGTTACTGGCAATCGGCAAAAGGCATAGGAGTGCTTCCAGAAGGGTTCCAAAATTGCCGATGCGCAAATGGCAGTAGTTGAATTTCAGGAATATCAGAAGAGTGCAGATCCGAGCGACTTACTCCGAACTAAGAGACCTGCCACTGATTCTGCATTTCAGTCGTCCGGTGAAACGAAGCCGATTCATATTCACCAGACCGATCCCAATGCTGCACCGACCATATCTCAACAACACTCGACAGCAAATAGGAAGAAGCGCTCATCCAGTTCCTCCGTGAGAACTAGGACATCTTCGCATGGAAACCTTATGACATACCGGGTGTACCCAGGGAACTGGCTGAGCACCGTTTGCGCGTTGATCCCAAGATAAAACCTGTCAAAGAGCATCTTCGGCGGTCCGCCGTATAGAAGAGAACGGCAATTGGCGAGGAAGTGGCTCGACTCTTAGCGGCAGAGTTCATCTGAGAGATCTAGCACTCCGAGTGGCTTGCCAATGTGGTCATGGTCCGTAAGAAGGACGATTCACTCCGTATGTGCATCGATTTCAAGCATATCAATCGGGCCTGCCCGAAAGATCATTTCCCTCTCCCCCGCATCGATCAAATTGTTGACTCGACCGTGGGGTGCGAGCGCTTGTCTTTTTTGGATGCATATTCCGGGTATCATCAGATCCGACTGTATGGTCCCGATGAAATAAAAATGGCTTTCATCACCTCGTTCGGGTGCTTTTGCTATGTCACCATGCCATTCGGTCTTAAAAATGCCGGTGCCACATTCATGAGGATGATTCAGAAGTGCTTGCTCACTCAGATCAGTCGGAATGTGGAAGCATACATGGATGACATTGTGGTCAAGTCACGCAAAAGTTCCGACCTGCTGACTGGCCTCGCAGAAACCTTTGCCAACCTAAGAAGGTATGATATCAAGCTTAATCCGTCAAAGTGCACATCCGGAGTTCCAAGTGGAAAGTTACTCGGTTTCCTCGTTTCCGAACGAGGAATCGATGCAAATCCAGAAAAAGTTGATACCATCCTCCGAATGAAACGCCCCGTGCGTGTGCACGACATACAGAAGCTTACTGGTTGTTTGGCTGCCTTGAGGTGATTCATTTCTCTTCTCGGTGAAAAGGCCTTACCTCTTTACCCATTGATGAAGAAATCTAACAAGTTCGAGTGGACTAAGGAAGCTGACACAGCGTTTGCAGAGCTCAAAACCCTGCTTTCCACCCAGCCGATGCTTGATGCGCCAATCAGCAAAGAGCCCTTACTGCTTTATATTGCAGCCACTGGACAAGTTGTCATTATAGTACTCACGGTCGAGCGAGAAGTGGAAGGAAAAGCTTACCAAGTTCAACGCCCAGTATATTATCTCTCTGAAGTTTTGACTCCATCCAAGCAATGATATCCGCATTATCTGAAGCTTGTCTATGGAATCTACATGACCATGAAGAAGGTTGCACACTATTTCTCTGATCACTCCATTACAGTCGTCAGCGATGCACCATTATCTGAAATTCTGAACAATAGAGATGCAACTGGTCGGGTGGCAAAATGGGCGATTGAACTCCTTCCATTGGATATCAAGTTTGAGGCAAAGAAAGCTATCAAGTCCCAAGCAATCACGGATTTCCTTGCCGAGTGGATTGAGCAGCAACTGTCGACTCAAGTTCACTCGAAGCATTGGACCATGTTCTTCGATGGTTACAAGATGCTGAATGGTTCCGGTGCTGGAGTAGTGTTGGTATCCCCCCACGGGGACAAGCTTAACTATGTTCTCCAAATTCGACTCTTCCAATAATGAAGCCGAATATGAAGCACTTTTATACGGGTTACGCATGGCCATTTCACTCGGCGTCCGACACCTTATGGTTTACGGTGACTCGGATTTGGTGGTTAATCAAGTGAGGAAGGAATGGGATGTCAGGAGCCCAGCCTTGACTGGTTATTGCAATGCAGTAAGAAAGCTGGAAAAGAAGTTCGAGGGTTTGGAGCTTCACCATATAACCCGACTAAAAAATCAAGCTGCAGATGAACTGGCAAAGATAGGATCCAAGAGAGAGACCATCCCTAGCAATGTGGTCTTGGAACATATTCACTCGCCTTCAGTTCAGGAGGATCCCTTCACAGAAGAGCTCCCACGGCCTAAGAGTGCCACAGATCCGACTGAAGTCGAAGTCCCAGCCGTGGTCGACTTGATCATGGAGGTTTTGGTCATCACTCCCGACTGGACAGTACCATACATTGCATGCATTCTTAGGAAAGAACTTCCAGAGGATGAAGAAGAGGCTCGACGGATTGTCCGATGATCCAAAGCCTTTACAGTGATAAGAGGGCAGTTGTTCAGAGAAAGCATAACTGGAGTTAGCCAGAAATGCATCACACAAGAAGAAGGTCGAATGGTCCTCAATGATATTCACTCGGGGACCTGTGGCCACCATGCGTCCTCTTGGACCATTGTGGCCAAATCATACCTAGCCGGATTTTACTGGCCTCATGCCAACGAGATGGTGAAAGAAATAGTAGACAAATGTGAAGGTTGTTAGTTTTACTCCAATATGTCCCATAAGCCTGCATCAGCTCTGAAGACTATTCCACTCATCTGGCCTTTCGCTGTATGGGGATTGGACATGGTTGGACCTTAGGACCGGCAGGAGCGGGTTTACTCATGTGCTGGTAGAAGTCGACAAATTTACCAAATGGATCGAAGCCAAGCCCATCAAAAACCTTGAAGCGAGTACAGCTGTGAGTTTCATCAGAGAATTAATATTCAGATATGATGTTCCGCACAACATCATCATGGATAATGGGTCAAACTTCGATCCTGATGACTTCAGGGCCTTTTGTGCTTCCCAAGGCACGAGGGTCGATTACGCTTCAGTCGCCCATCCTCAATCGAATGGGCAAGCTGAAAGAGCAAATGGATTGATTCTCAAAAGACTGAAACCCCGATTGATGCATGACCTCAAGCATGCAACAGGTGCTTGGGTCGACGAACTCCTATCAATACTTTGGGGATTAAGAACAACTCCTAATCAGTCGACTGGAAGAACTCCATTCTTTTTAGTCTATGGAGCTGAAGCCATGCTCCTGAGTGATCTGCTCCACAACGCGCCGCGAGTCGAGCTCTTCTCGGAAGGAGAAGCAGAACAGGCTTGGCAAGATGTAGTCGACCTCCTGGAAGAAGAAAGGGAGATGGCCTTGATCTGGTCGACCATTTACCAACAAGACCTACGTCGATTCCATGCCAGAAACGTAAGGGTTCGAGCATTTCAGGAAGGAGACTTGGTTCTTCGAGTGGACCAGCAGAGACCACACAAGCTCGCTCCTGCTTGGGAGGGCCCCTTCGTCATCACCAAAGTGCTCCACAACAGAGCGTATCGCCTTTTCAACACCGAGTACAATAAAGATGAGCCATGCGCCTGGAATGCAGATCTGCTTCGCCCTTTTTACTCTTAAGCATTCAGACTGTTGAGATGTAATAGGAAATACCTTTTAGTTTGATTATCAAAGACATGATTTTACAGTCTTCCGAATGATTGTCGTTCATTTTTCTTTTTACATATTCTAGAATCCCCCAGTGGGTGCCTTAGCTGCGAATCCGTTTTGCCTAAGTTGAAAAGAAAAATCCTACCGAGTGGTGAGCTAGCCTCTCACTCGGGGGCTTAGCTGCAGTTCAGTACTCGCCTAAGTGATAAAAAATCCTACCGAGTGGTGAGCCAGCCTCTCACTTGGGGGCTTAGCTGCTGTCCAGTACTCGCCTAAGTGATAAAAAATCCTACCGAGTGGTGAGCCAGCCTCTCACTCGGGGGCTTAGCTGCAGTCCAGTACTCACCTAAGTGATAAAAAAATCCTACCGAGAGGTGAGCTAGCCTCTCACTCGGGGGCTTAGCTGCAGTCCAGTACTCGCCTAAGTGATAAAAAATCCTACCGAGTGGTGAGCCAGCCTCTCACTCGGGGGCTTAGCTGCAGTCCAGTACTCGCCTAAGTGATAAAAATCCTACCGAGTGATGAGCCAGCTGTCGGTGTCAAAACCGACGGATCTCGGGTAGGGGGTCTTGAACTGTGCGTCTAAGGCTAATGGTAACAGGAGACTGGGGACACTATGTTTACCCAGGTTCGGGCCCTCTCGATGGAGGTAATACCCTACTTCCTGCTTGATTGATCTTGATGATATGAGTATTACAAGAGTTGATCTACCACGAGATCAGAGAGGCTAAACCCTAGAAGCTAGCCTATGGTATGATTGTTGATGATGATTGTGAGTCGTACGGACTAAACCCTCCGGTTTATATAGACATCAGAGGGGGCTAGGGTTACATAGAGTTGGTTTAAGGAGGATATCTACATCCGGATCGCCAAGCTTGCCTTCCACGCCAAGGAGAGTCCCATCCGGACACGGGACGAAGTCTTCTGTCTTGTATCTTCATAGTCCAATAGTCCGGCCAAAGTATATAGTCCGGCTATCCGGATACCCCCTTATCCAGGACTCCCTCAGTAGCCCCTGAACCAGGCTTCAATGATGATGAGTCCGGCGCGTAGATTGTCTTCGGCATTGCGAGGCGGGTTCTATATCCGAATACTCCCAGATAAATTCCTAACACAAGGACCGTGTCCGGCTCTGCAAAATAACATTCCATATATCACCATAGAGAGAATAATAATAATCCACGAATCCAATCTGCTGACAATTCTTCGAAGAGTGACATCATGCCACAGTCCGGTTTTTATTCGAACCGTTTCCCACAACCTGCTCCCACACACATCGCGAGGCAGTTTCTTTGGCACGTCATGTCAAAGCGGAGATCGTGTCCCCTTATCGCGGGATCCTCTTCAATACGGGCATGGGTAGCCTAACCGTACCATAAATTACGGTAAGTGGGGAACGAGCAAGCTCCATTAGGCAAGCGGGGAGGCATAAAGTTTTATCGCCTCTATAAAGGGGAGAAGCCTCCTCCTTTCTACCCATGCCTTCTTCTGCTTTTGCGCACCCCTTTCCTTTCGTCTGAGCCCTAGCGCCCAAGCATTCATCCTCCCCACCAAAAAAGGTCCTCCGAAAATGTACGGATCTGGAGCAGGGGGCAAGTGGATGGCCTCCTCCGTCCAGGAGAAGGATATCAAAAAGTTGCGAGCGGCCGAATATCTGGCCAAGAAAATCGGCCACCGTCTTCCAACGGCGAGACAGATTGTCCCTACTCCGGAGCCCCACGAGAGAGTCGTTTTCCTCCCCCATTTCGTCCGCGGGCTCGGGTTTCCCCTCCACCCTTTTGTTCGCGGCATCATGTATTACTATGGGATCGATTTCCACGATCTATCTCCCAATTCTTTCCTCAACATCTCAACATTTATCGTCGTGCGTGAGGCCTTTCTCCGTATCTCGCTGCACTTCGGGCTATGGCTCAAGATCTTCGGTGAGCGGCGAACACGCCGAGTGCGGAGGCACCATGATGAGCAGGATGCCCAAGGTCACATGGCCTACGGGTACTTTCAATGACTCCGTCAAGGAGTGGCAGCAACAGTGGTTCTATATCACTGAGCCGTGCGGCAAAAAGTGGGCTGCTGCTCCTGAGTTTCGATCTGGAGCCCCTTTGCGGCTCACATCCTGGCCCAAGAAGGGCATAAACTGGTCGTCGTCCGATGAACTGGTAGTGCTCCAGGCACGCGTCAAAGGTATGGAGGACAAGGGCGTCATGCTTGTTGACGTGGTCCAGGTGATGCTAGTCCACCTGATCCTTCCTTGTCAGCACAGAGGCTGTAACTTGTGGGAGTACGACCCGGCCGAGCACTGGACCCTGTCGGAGCTTTTCGACTCCTCACACAAGGACATCTAGAAGGTACTCTTTAAGTCCAGCAAACCATGGTCGGATTCGGCCGCAGACCGGGGGCATCAATTGTCCCACCCCGCCAGTCCGGTAAGTCGCCATCATATCTTGGTTGTTCGTATGTTTCATTGATACGTCCCGAAGGAGTTGTTTTTAACGTGTCTTTCCATGATCGCCTTTAGGAATGGACGAAGGTGGCGGAGCGGATTCATTGTCTGGCCCCGCTGTCGGAAGAACCGGCGGGACCTCTTCTGACGAAGATGCTGGTCCCAGCGCCTTACAAGGCGCCGAAGAAAGAGGCCAACAAGAAGGCCAAGGAGACTAGGAGCGGTCTCCGTCATCGGGGCGCTTCGGACACAAAGTCCAAAGACTCTAGTGACCCTCCCTCCTCCAAAGAGAATGAGGAGGAAGGAGATGAGGATGAGGAGGAGGAGGAAGAAGAGCCTGAGTCCCCTGCGAAGGGGAGGAAGAAAAGGGGAGCCTCCTCATCCTTAGAGGCAGATTCACCTGAGAGGGGAAGAACATCCGTCCCCGAGGCGTCCACCACGGCTACCGACAGCAGCCCGGAGTGGGATCCCAGGGCCCAGCCACTGGTAAAACCGTAAGTGCCTGAAGTCCGAACACATTCATGTATCCAGAATTTACTAGAATGTAGTATTTTGATTCGCGCCATGCTTTCTACAGTCCGGCGAGGTCTCCGGCCCAACAGGACTCATCAGAGGACTCGTTGAGTTCTGATGCTTTGCAAAGTGAGACCCCTCCTAGGGCCCCTTCCCCGAAGCCTGGCTGTGACATCGAGGTGTCATCGAAAAAGGACCTGAGCCAGGGGGTGCACCTTGGAGGCCGAACGCGCGGGAGCGACGATTCCCATGAATATCAAGGCGGGGGCGATCATGGATCCGGCCCACAGCCAGACACGGTCCCGGAGACCCAGACGGCTCCGGGATTAGGCAAGCAGCCCCCTTTGACTGCAGGGGGCGGTCCTACTCCGCCTGCGACCTCCGTCCAACCAAAGGCGTCAGGCGGCCTATCGACAGCACTGGAGAGTGCGTCTATTATTGATGAACACCGCGCCCTTATGGGCGTGGTGGTAGAAAAGATTCAGGCCGCCGATAGCGGACTGAATGAATCCTACATTAGCCTTATAAAAGGCTTGGAGGTATGTGTAGAAGACTGTCATAGTATAGATAGTAGCCCCTGATACACTGTTCGGAGAGGACAGGAACCGGACAGGGGATCAACTTCCCGTCCGCAGGAGACTTAGCTAATGACATATATATATATATATATATATATATATATATATATATATATATATATATATATATATATATATATTTGTGAATCAGATGTCTGCAGAGACTGCTTCCTCCCATGCCGCGGAAGTGTCTGGACTCAAGCATAGTCTGGTGCAGGCCAAAGAAGAACTTGGCCGAGTGAGGAAGCGGCTGGAGGAGAAACAGGGTATGTTTGAAAAGCTTTTAGCAAGTTTTGCCACAAGTAAGTAGTTGTGACTATCCTAAAGTATGTATATTGCACGCTCCAGGGGCGGATGCCGAAATTGAGGCGCTCAAGAAGGCTGTTGCCTTGGCCGAAAAGAATGTTGTCACGGAGCGGACACTCCGTGAGAAACACGAGGCAAGGGTCGTGGATGCTGAACAAGAGCTTCAGGAGGCCGTAGGGAGAAACGAGAGCTTGGAGCAGAGTCTATCATTGAAAGAATCCGAACTTGTCCAAGCTCTCCGGACCGCGAGTGAGACTCGAGAGGAAGCCCAGGCCGCGCTGAAGGATATTCAGGAGGCGTGGAGGATTACGGCTGGTAAGTTTTTTTTTGTTTTTAAGGTGCCTTGCGCTTTCACAGGGAAGATTCATGGTGACCCATTGAATCCTAATTTTTTCAGGAGCATTCACGGATTTGCCGCGCATCATATCTGATGCTGCCCAATTCTGCCGAGCTGAGAAGAAGGAAACTGCGGAGAAGCTCTTCTGGTAGCAGTATTTGGCGCCGAACTATCCGGTGCCGTTTGTCGACCAGCTAAAACAGCTGATCGAGCTGCATCAGGCGTCCAAACTAGCCATGAAGGATTTAGTTATCCGGCTGTGGCCTGCCGAGGCCATACCAAGCAGTTTCTTTGCGCTCGTGAAGCGGATTGGGAGAGTCTGCCCTCGGCTGGACGTCATTAAGCAGTCAGTTTGCATAGAAGGGGCACGAATGGCATTTGCCCATGCCAAAGTGCACTGGGGGAAGCTCGATGCTGAGAAGCTGATGACCGAGGGGCCGCCGAAGGGGAAGGAGCACCGCAAGCCTGAACTATATTATGATCGCATCCTGAAAGGCGCCCGCCTCGTGGCCGAGGAATGTACAAAATACAATATTTTTCCGTGAAAGCAATTGTGCTAAGCTTTGTAAGGCAAAACAGAGTCACTTATATGTAGGTGCCTGTTATGTGTAAATTTTATTCCTGTGCGGCCGTTTAATATGTTAGTCTTGAGAGTTAGCTAGTCGCCGGCTTCTGCCCCTACGTAGGAACTACGGGGGTGTTCGGGATACACCTGAACACTCTTTGTCCCATTCTTGGGTCCATGAAGGAGGTGTTCAGCACAACGAACCAGGCAATCGGACTATAATTCTTTATTACTCTCACTTAGCCATAGGATTTCGAGTATGGGCGGCGCAGCCCCTAGTGTTTGGAAGACCGCACGGGGGGCTCTAATAGCGCCTGATCAGTAGACCGATCCTTCGCACGTTGCGTTCTATTATGGCATTATGCGGAATAAATCCTTAAAGATTTGACAACCTCTCGAACAGCTGACCAGCTCTCGCCTTATCATGACAGTCGTTTTTCGGCTTTCTCTACTGAGGTGTTCGTCCGGCAGAACCGGGACACAATCACAGTAGTTCTCCTAGTGCTACCTTAGCCGATATTGCGGAACGTAAGGTACCAAAACATGGGAGCCGGGCAAACCCAACCAATGATCCAAGACATGATTCGGAGCTGATGCATATAACGCTATAAGTTCGGGGTGTCGAACGACCGAGAAGGTGTTCAGACTTTAGACGCCGTATTACGGGTGCGAGGAAGCCCCTGACGTTTTGAAGGCATAACAGGATGTTCGGATGCCGTTGTGACAAAATGTCGTTAAAAAATAGCAGATAAGCGTCAAATGACTCCACATGCTGTATTTAAGTAATACGTCTATGCGTATGGGTACGGTGCATGTTATAACAGAGAGGCATGATGATAGAACCTGTTGGGGCCAGGTGGCGGTTGGATGTGCACGGGTTCGGAGGAATATCCGGATTGTGTTCAGGTGGGGTGGGCATCCCCCCTGTATGCGTCCGAGTTGGTTCCAAGCCGCCGGTCCAGTTGTGCGCCAGGGTGAACCTGCAAATAGTGCTTAAGAGGCATGTGTGAGCATTGGCTGAGCCATGGATGTGATCCGACCAGCTTATGCTGAAGGGCCTATATGAGCCATGATTAGGTTGGGGTATCATGAAGTAGTTCTGTAGGACCTTGAGAAGAGGTGTCTAGAGGGGGGGGGGTGATTAGACACTAAGTACCAAAGTTGCAGTTTTTAATTTCTTAAAGTTTAAGTGGAGTTTAGGCACAATTTTAACATTCACAACACATAACAAGCAAGCATGCAAAGAGTATATGAGCAGCGGAAAGTAAAGCATGCAACTTGCAAGAATGTAAAGGGAAGGGTTTTGGAGGATTCAAACGCAATTGGAGACACGGATGTTTTTGGCATGGTTCCGATAGGTGGTGCTATCGTACATCCACGTTGATGGAGACTTCAACCCACGAAGGGTAACGGTTGCGCGAGTCCACGGAGGGCTCCACCCACGAAGGTTCCACGACGAAGCAACCTTGTCTATCCCACCATGGCCGTCGCCCACGAAGGACTTGCCTCACTAGCGGTAGATCTTCACGAAGTAGGCGATCTCCTTGCCCTTACAAACTCCTTGGTTCAACTCCACAATCTTGTCGGAGGCTCCCAAGTGACACCTAGCCAATCTAGGAGACACCACTCTCCAAGAAGTAACAAATGGTGCATTGATGATGAACTCCTTGCTCTTGTGCTTCAAATGATAGTCTCCCCAACACTCAACTCTCTCTCATAGGTTTTGGATCTGGTGGAAAGAAGATTTGAGTGGAAAGCAACTTGGGAAGGCTAGAGATCAAGATTCATATGGTAGGAATGGAATATCTTGGCCTCAACACATGAGTAGGTAGTTCTCTCTCAGAAATAGGATGCTGGAAGTGTAGGTTCGTTCTGATGGCTCTCTCCACGAATGAAGAGGAGGTGGAGGGGTATATATAGCCTCCACACAAAATCAAACCGTTACACACAATTTACCAAACTTGGTGGGACCGAATCATCAAACTTGGTCGGACCGATTTAGTAAAGCTAGTGACCATTAGGATTTTCGGTGGGACCGAAATGCAACTCAGTAAGACCGATATGGTTAGGGTTAGCTCATAACGTAATCTCGGTAAGACTGATTACACAAACTCGGTGAGACCTATTTTGGTAATTAGCTAACCAGAGAGTTGGTCAGGCAAACTCGGTTGGACCGATTACACAAACTCGGTGGGACCGATTTTGGTAATAAGTTAACCAGAAAGTTTGCATTTAATCTCGGTAGCACCGATTGCTCAAACTCGGTGAGACCGATTTTGATAATGGACATACACAGAGAGATTACAATCCCATCTCGGTGAGACTGAGATCCCTAACGGTGAGACCAATTTGCCTAGGGTTTGTGGCAGTGGCTAAGACATCCAAACTCGGTGGCGCCGGATAGAAAGAATCAGTGGGGCCGAGTTTGACTTTAGGTTTAGGACATATGTGTGGAAGTGGGAAAGTAGTTGAGGGTATTTGTAGCATATCACTAAGCACTTGAAGCAAGAGGCTCATTAAGCAACACCTCATCCCTCCTTGATAGTATTAGCTTTTCCTATAGACTCAATGTGATCTTGGATCACTAAAATGTAAAATGAAGAGTCTTGAGCTTGAAGCTTGAGCCAATCCTTTGTCCTTAGCATCTTGAAGGAGTTCCCACATCCTTTAGTCCATGCCACTCCATTGTTGAACTTATCTGAAACATACTAGATAAAAGTGTTAGTCCAATAAGAGATATGTTGACATTAATTACCAAAACCACCTAGGGAGCACTTGTGCTTTCAATCTCCCCCTTTTTGGTAATTGATGACAACATACATCAAAGCTATAGATAAAGATATAGAGAATAGCAAGTAAAGCTTTGGAAGGACATGTAGCAAGCATAGACTCCCCCTACATGTATGCAATCATGTGAATATGGAATATATAAGCATGTGAGAGCATAACCATGATAGAGCAGGCAATGTGTTACATGTATCTTGGCCATATGCATCAGAGCAAAGAATATTAAAGAGAATACCTTCATGCCCATGAGTCCTTCTTGCAAACAGTATGTACATCAGTAAGAATTTCTCATACACTTGATTGTGATGCATATACTTACCTTGTAGTCTTGAGTTGGCTTAGGGTGGAATGAACCTGTGAAAATAAGGTTAGATAACAGAGATGCACCTACTAGCCAGAGCAAACAAAAGAAACCACAAGAATACCAAGACTGGGATGACATGTAGAGAGTGAGTACTAAGTATTACATTGGATTAGACATGTCCCCAAGAGTAAAGATATGCAATGAATTTAAATGATTTCTTTCCCTTAGATGTCTTGCTCCCCCTGAATCTATCATAGGATACTGGGAGAAGATAGGGAACAGAAAATCAGAGCTGAAAGATATAAATGAACAGAGCTAATGCAAACTAATGCAAATAAGCACATATGAACATGTCTTTCCCCTCAAGAAGACATGTGGCATCTCTCCTCTTGAACACCAATCATCTGGGATCCTTGAGAAATACTTTCTACTAGTATTCTCTCCCCCTGGAGATCTCTCTCTCTCCCCCTGAAGGATCTCTTTAAGTGATAAGCTTTGATGTGATCTCTCTCTCCCCCTTTGACATCAATTTCCAAGAAGGGTTTTCTGGAATCTGTCGAATGGGTTTGGTCCTTGAGTCACAGCACAAAGCATTTATAAAAATGTGATGCTTGTAGAGGACAAGATTCATTGAGTGGAGCTGGATCAGAAGAAACACAGAATAAGTGGCAAACTGATTTTTCTGTTGTGAAATCGGTGGCACCGAGTGGTATGCTTTGGTGGTACCGAAAGTATTCGGTTGGACCAAAAATAACAAATCGTGGAACCGAGTTCATCACAGAGAAAACACTTGTCACCTCAGCTCACTTGACTAATAAGATCTCACAAAGATTTGCAAGGAATTTACTGAATGATATGCAATGAATTTGATGCAGAAAATGCAGAGAAAACAGAAAGAAATCTAGATGAAGTTTTTTTTGAAGAGGGAAACAAATTTGCATGAGACAAATGCAAAAACTCAGAAAAGAACACAAGAGAACTTCATCTAGAGATGGCCGGCGACAAAGTCACCTATGTTAGAGTATATTGACTTAGGAGTCAAGTGGGATCACTTGATCATAGGTCATTCTCATCGTTTAAGCTCAAAATGGGGTTGCCATTTTTCATTTAAGCATCTTGATGTATTCACATCTTGTCGAGTTGCTTTAGCTCATGACTTGGAGTAAAGCTTCTCTAAGATGGAATAACATACCTTGGTTGGTGGTGTTGACCATGTAGTTGAACTTGTGTGGGTTGCTCAACGTTGATGTAGCTCATCAAGAATTTGGAGCACCACTTGGAATTTGAGTCCATCTACCTACATGGGTTAGTTCTTGCAAGGAAGAGCACTTGTGTATCCAAAAATGACAATCATGAAGCTCAACATAGAATTTGTCAAAGGATATGTTTGAATGGTTCCGTGCTTCCTTGTCTTCAACCACCATTATGTAGAGACTTGGTGATGTAGAGATTGCTCAAGATATGAATAGGTTACAATCTCATGGAATTTGATTCAACCAAGTACCTACATGGGTTAGATAACATGCAAGATACAAATATATCCAAGACATAAGATTTTGATCATAAGAGAAATATCAAGGATTAGTCATAAGCTCATGTCTTGCATGTATCCAATGGAGTTTCTACTCCAAGTTTGAAGCATAAATGATGTTCAAATCTCCTCTTAACCCGCAAAACACTTTCTCATCAAGAGGTTTAGTGAATATATCCACTAATTGCTTTTTGGTGCGAACATGCTTAAGATCAATGTCACCCTTAGCAACATGATCTCGAATGAAATGATGACGAACTTCAATATGCTTAGTTCGAGAATGTTGCACAGGATTATGACCAATTTTGATAGCACTTTCATTGTGACAAAGCAATGGAACATGTGTCACATATATCCCATAATCTTTAAGAGTTTGGGTCATCCAAAGTAATTGAGCACAACATGAACCAGCGGCAATGTATTCCGCTTCGGCGGTGGATAAGGATACCGAGTTTTGTTTCTTGGAGGACCAAGACACAAGAGATCTACCAAGAAATTGACAAGTACCCGAAGTGGACTTTCTATCAACCTTGTCTCCGGCATAGTCCGAGTCGGAGTAGCCAACAAGATCGAAAGAGGCCCTCTTAGGATACCAAATGCCAAAATTTGGTGTATGGATTAAGTATCTCACTACCCTTTTCACGGCCTTAAGATGACATTCTTTAGGAGCAGCTTGATATCGTGCACACATGCACACACTTAACATAATATCGGGACGTGAAGCACATAGATATAACAATGAACCAATCATAGAGCGATAAACCTTTTGATCAACCAGTTCATCATCTTTGGTTAAGTCAAGATGTCCACTAGTAGGCATGGGTGTAGTCATACCTTTGCATTCTTGCATATTGAACTTCTTGAATAAGTCCTTGGTGTACTTTGTTTGAGAAACAAAAGTACCTTCCTTAGTTTTCTTGATTTGCAACCCAAGAAAGAATTTGAGTTCACTCATCATAGACATCTCAAACTTCTCCGACATTAGCTTCCCAAACTTTTCACTAAAATGAGGGTTAGTTGAACCAAATATAATATCATCAACATAGATTTGGCACACAAAGAGTTCTCCATTAACCCTTTTAGTAAAAAGAGTAGAATCAATTTTCCCAATTTCAAAGCCTTTTTCAATAAGAAACTTGGTCAAGCATTTATACCATGCTCTAGGAGCTTGTTTAAGACCATAAAGAGCTTTGTGAAGTTTGTAAACATGGTTGGGTTTCTTAGGATTGACAAAGCCGGGAGGTTGTTTAACATAAACTTCCTCCTCTATTTCACCATTTAGAAAAGCACTTTTAATGTCCATTTGGTAGAAGGTGATATCATGGTGATTAGCATAGGCAAGTAAGATGCGGATGGACTCAAGTCTAGCAACGTGAGCATAAGTCTCACCATAGTCCATACCTTCGACTTGTGTGTAGCCTTGGGCGACGAGACGTGATTTGTTGCGAACTACTTGTTCATCTTCATCTTGCTTGTTGTGAAACACCCATTTGGTACCGATGATGTTGTGGTTGTTGTCGGGCTTCTCAACCAATGTCCAAACTTGGTTCCTCTCAAAGTTGTGTAGCTCTTCATGCATAGCATTTATCCAATCTGGATCTTCCAATGCTTCTTCGACCTTCATAGGTTCAATGCTAGAGATGAAAGAATAGTTTTCACAAAAGTTAGCTAAACGAGTTTTAGAGCGAGTGATTCTCCCGGTTTGAATATCATTGTAGATTTGCTCGACGGGATGGTCTTTAGCAATTCTTGCTCGAACTCATGAAAGTTTTTGCTTGAATCTTGGTTGAACTTCTTCTTCATTTTCTCCTTCTTCTTGGCCTTCTTCATTTTTGGCGTTGTCGTTCTCTTGTCGTGGTGGAGAAGGAGGTTGTTGACGTTCATCTTGATGCACTTCCTCGTTTTCTTCATTTGGTGTGTCCCACTTGTGGATGCTTCCGTATCAACTCTTGGTTCACCTTGTCATGAAGTAGAAGCTTCCACTTGGACAGACGAGGTACTCTCCTTCACCTCCGTTGGACGGACCTTGCCAATAGACAAGTCTTGGATTGCTTCCGAAGGATCTTTGTCTCCTACATCAATTGGCAATTGCTCTACTTGCGAGCCGTTAGATTCATCAAACTTCACATTTACCGTCTCTTCAACCTTTCGGGTGAAATTGTTGTAGACACCATATGTGTGAGAGTTTGAGCCATAACCTAGTAGGAAACCTTCATGAGACTTAGGAGCAAATTTAGAACGATGATGCTTATCAAGAATGTAGCACTTCGAGCCGAATACTCGAAAGTATCCAACTTGGGGTTTGTTACCGGTGAGGAGATCGTATGCCGTCTTGCCGAGTAGCTTGTGAAGATACAAGCGATTTGTTGCATGACAAGCTGTCTCAACCGCTTCCGCCCAAAAGTGCTTCGACGTCTTGTACTCATCAAGCATCATTCTCGCCATTTCGATGAGCGTCCGATTCTTCCTCTCAACAACTCCATTTTGTTGAGGTGTGTACGTAGCCAAGAACTCGTGTGAAATCCCTTCTTCGTCAAGAAAGGTGTCCACATTTGCGTTCTTGAACCCCGTTCCGTTGTCGCTTCGAACCTTCTTGATCTTCACTTCAAATTGATTTTGGGCCTTCCTAGCGAAATTTTTGAAGATCTTTTGAACTTGTGATTTATCATCGAGAAAGAACACCCACGTAAATCTTAAAAAATCATCAACTATAACTAGACCAAAAGAATTTCCACCGAGACTCTTGTAGGAGTTGGGACCAAAGAGATCCATATGAAGTAGCTCGAGTGGCCTCCTTTTGGTCATAATGTTCTTCACGGGATGCCTTCCGCCAACCTATTTACCTGCTTGACAAGCACTGCAAAGTCTATCCTTATCAAATATGACATCATTAACTCCAAGGATATGATTTCCCTTAATAAGCTAGCCAAGGTTTCACATACCAACATGACCTAATCGTCTATGCCATAACCAGCCTTTTGAGGATTTAGCAATGAAGCACGTTTTAGGTTGAGCCTTTTTAGTGAAATCAACAATGTAAAGATCACCTCTACGCACACCGGCAAAGACCATTTTATGATTATCTCGACGAAATACTTGGCAATCAACTTCAGTAAATAAGACATTGAAACCAAAGTCAGCAAGTCTAGATACTGAAAGTAAGTTGTATCCAAGAGATTCAACGAGCATAACATTTTGTATGGAGCTATCATGTGATATGGCAACCTTACCGAGGCCAACCACCTTACCCTTTGAGTTGTCACCAAAAGTGACATACTTTCGAGGACTATCATTTTCAGCAAGCTCACGAAACATGTCTTTATCTCCGGTCATGTGATCGGTACATCCACTATCAAGAACCCATTCCTTTCCTCCTGACATATATCCCCGAAGATTTGCCATAAGACCAAAATGTCTCATTGCATCATCAAGATCGAAGTCACTATCATCATCCTCATCATAGTACCCATGTTCAACATCGTCATGTGGTGGATCAAATCCTAGAGAGGGTGATTCGTTAGAGTGAGTTTGACAATGATCTTGCTTATGGATTTTTATAGCTTCGGAAATAATATCACTAATAACTCCAACATCTCCTTTGGCATGCATAAGGTTTGTAAGTTCAAATAGACGATCACCAAACATAGGATCACTAGTATTCATTTTACACAAAGCAATAGAATTATGGAGAATTTCATCAAGATTTTTCAAGGAATAATCTGGAAATCATTCCTCAAGAATTTTCCATATAGTGTAGGCACACTTAAGAGTAGGCAAACATCCAATCAAGTTTCTAGGCAATCCTCTAATAATAAGTTCGGCAGTTCTAAGATTCCTAACCATGTCAATTGTCTCATCAAGGGTAGGATGCATAGGATCAACATGAGGTGCACAAGGGCTAGCATTGTACTTGTTCAAATGATATTGATTGAAAATTACAAGCATCTCATTTTTCCACTCATAAAAATACTCTCCATCAAGAATAGGCACTCTATGTCTAAGACTCCCCAAAGTAGACTCATCCATCTTCCTCCAATGGTGATTAAACCAAGGCAATGGAAACCTGGCTCTGATACCACTTGTAGGACCTTGAGAAGAGGTGTCTAGAGGGGGGGGGGGTGATTAGACACTAAGTACCAAAGTTGCAGTTTTTAAGTTCTTAAAGTTTAAGTGGAGTTTAGGCACAAGTTTAACATTCACAACACATAACAAGCAAGCATGCAAAGAGTATATGAGCAGCGGAAAGTAAAGCATGCAACTTGCAAGAATGTAAAGGGAAGGGTTTTGGAGGATTCAAACGCAATTGGAGACACGGATGTTTTTGGCGTGGTTCCGATAGGTGGCACTATCGTACATCCACGTTGATGGAGACTTCAACCCACGAAGGGTAACGGTTGCGCGAGTCCATGGAGGGCTCCACCCACGAAGGGTCCACGAAGAAGCAACCTTGTCTATCCACCATGGCCGTCGCCCATGAAGGACTTGCCTCACTAGCGGTAGATCTTCACGAAGTAGGCGATCTCCTTGCCCTTACAAACTCCTTGGTTCAACTCCACAATCTTGTCGGAGGCTCCCAAGTGACACCTAGCCAATCTAGGAGACACCGCTCTCCAAGAAGTAACAAATGGTGCGTTGATGATAAACTCCTTGCTCTTGTGCTTCAAATGATAGTCTCCCCAACACTCAATTCTCTCTCATAGGTTTTGGATCTGGTGGAAAGAAGATTTGAGTGGAAAGCAACTTGGGAAGGCTAGAGATCAAGATTCATATGGTAGGAATGGAATATCTTGGCCTCAACACATGAGTAGATAGTTCTCTCTCAGAAATAGGATGCTGGAAGTGTAGGTTCGTTTTGATGGCTCTCTCCATGAATCAAGAGGAGGTGGAGGGGTATATATAGCCTCCACACAAAATCTAACCGTTACAGACAATTTACCAAACTCGGTGGGACCGAATCATCAAACTCGGTCGGACCGATTTAGTAAACTTAGTGACCATTAGGATTTTCGATGGGACCAAAATGCAACTCGGTAAGACCGATATGGTTAGGGTTAGGGCATAACGTAATCTCGGTAAGACCGATTACACAAACTCGGTGAGACCGATTTTGGTAATTAGCTAACCAGAGAGTTGGTCAGGCAAACTCGGTTGGACCGATTACACAAACTCGGTGGGACCAATTTTGGTAATAAGTTAACCAGAAAGTTTGCATTGTAATCTCAGTAGTACCGATTGCTCAAACTCGGTGAGACCAATTTTGATAATGGACATACACAGAGAGATTACAATCCCATCTCTGTGAGACCGAGATCCCTATCGGTGAGACCGATTTGCCTAGGGTTTGTGGCAGTGGCTAAGACATTCAAACTCGGTGGCGCCGGATAGAAAGAATCAGTGGGGCCGAGTTTGACTTTAGGTTTAGGACATATGTGTGGAAGTGGGAAGTAGTTGAGGGTATTTGGAGCATATCACTAAGCACTTGAAGTAAGAGGCTCATTAAGCAACACCTCATCCCTCCTTGATAGTATTGGCTTTTCCTATAGACTCAATGTGATCTTGGATCACTAAAATGTAAAATGAAGAGTCTTGAGCTTGAATCTTGAGCCAATCCTTTGTCCTTAGCATCTTGAAGGAGTTCCCACATCCTTTAGTCCATGCGACTCCATTGTTGAACTTATCTGAAACATACTAGATAAAAGTGTTAGTCCAACAAGAGATATGTTGACATTAATTACCAAAACCACCTAGGGAGCACTTGTGCTTTCAAGTTCGGACTCCCTTGTCAGTGTCCGGGAGTTCGGCTGTCGAATCTAAGTTCGATTGAGAAAAACCATAACTCGCTGCTTCAGTGATGAAAGTAGCCGAATATTCTTCAGCGCCGAGGTGAAGCTCGGTCTTGGCCGCATTTGTGACTTCGCCACGTGGGTCCTTGGTGGTAATGCGTCGAGTCGCAGTGTATCCTGGCGGTGCTGAGTAGCTCCTGCCTAGGGGTGTTAGACCAAAAGTGGATATGACACTTTTGGCTATTCGGAGACTAGCTCCGTGGTGGCGGGGCCTGGATGCCCATCACGCCTATTTATGATACTCTATAATGAGTTATTTGGTGAGTCTGATCCTCGAGTTACTGGTGCCGGCCTGCCGATTTGTTTAAAGACCCAGCATTCTCTATTTGTATGATTGGCTGCTGCTCCTGGGGTACCATGAATTTGACATGGTCGGTCAAGTATGCAGTTCAAGCTGGAGGGGCCCGTATTAAGATGTTGAAGTCTCTTCTCCCTCTCAACGTTTGAGGATTACGGGCTCCTGTGTTAATCGCCGTTCCCCGGGTGCCATTCTTTGTCTTGGGACGCTTATATTTGTTGCACCAAGGTTTGTAGACTCTGTTTCTGTCCGCTGATGCGTTTGGGGTACTTCTTATGTTGTTGTTTTGTATGTAACACTGGTCTTGTGTGCAACCCCTTGCCGCAGTGTTCTGTCGACCGGGTGTAGGCTTGCGTTTGATTTTCAGTGCCGCCTCCTCGAATTGGGGTAGTAACCTGCGCTTTGGGTAGTATTTTGTTCGGCACGTGAGTCCGTATTCTTCGGCTTCCCGGGCCTTAGTCCGTTTATCTGTGAGCAGATCTTGGTCAGCTTGGAGCTGCTGCTGCTTCTTCTTCAGGCTTCTTGCAGTGGCTATAAGCCTGCGTTTGAAGCACTCCCGCTCTATGGGATCCTCTGGTATGCCGAATTCATCATCACCGAGGCTCACCTCATCTTCGGAGGGAGGCATATAGTTATCGTCCTCGAAGTATCCGTCCATCGCCTGTTCGTCTGGGCTAGCCAGCCCGTGTTCCTGTTCAGCTTGCTCGAAGGTGGGATGATCAGGATCGTATTCCTCTTCGACACCATCTGGCTTTTCTTCTCCAGTGCCGGTATTTCTGTGGCGAGGCTTGGAGTGGCGCCGATGACGCCCGTGTTTTGCTTTCTTCCCCGAGGGGTTATTTTTCGTTGCCTCATCGCCATTGGTTTCTTTGGGAGCACCCACCATGTATATGTTATATGAAGAGGTGGCAGTCCAGCGCCCTGTGGGCGGTGGTTCCTGTTCAGCTCCCGCATCGTCGTCTATATCGTCGATGTCTTTGGAGTCGAAGTTAAGCACGTCGGTAAAGTCATCGACCGTGGCTATTAAGTGGGTGGTGGGTGGGAAACGAATTTCTTCGTTGCCAGCTTCCCACTCGAGCCGGACATAGTTCGGCCAGGAGTCTCCTGATAAAGAGAGAGAGACCTTAAACAATCTAGCACGTCTCCGAAGGGTGAGTGCTGAAAGATATCCGCGGCGGTGAACTCCATGACTAGAGCCCAGCTAGATTCAATGGGAACGGGCGCTCACGGTCCGGAACATACAGCCGGAGGTGAGTCCGGGGGTCCAGAGACACAGATCCCCTTAAGAGAGGAGGCTGTGTTCGGCTCCAACGCCGAGGAGTGTGCGGCCTTCGGGGCGGGGTCCATCCACCCGTCCTTGGAAGGCACGACCCGCTCTGGAGCGAAGTCCGGAGCGGTAGCAGGTGCGATGTCCCGAATACTGTCCGACTGCCGATCTAGGTCGTGCACGTTGCGATTGTTCGGCACTCCTGACACGGGCCCGAATCCGTCGAAGATCAAGTCTCCGCAGATGTCGGCGGTGTAGTTTAGGTTTCCAAACCTGACCTGATGGCCGGAGGCGTAGCTATCGATCTGCTCCAGATGGCCAAGCGAGTTGGCCTGTAGTGCAAAGCCGCCGAACACGAAGATCTGTCCAGGGAGAAAAGTCTCGTCCAGGATAGCGTGGTTGAAGGTTGGAGAAGCCATCTAGCTTTGCAGCAACGACACAGAGGAACTCTCAATGAAAGCACCAATGTTGGTGTCAAAACCGGTGGATCTCGGGTAGGGGGTTCCGAACTGTGCGTCTAAGGCTAATGGTAATAGGAGACTGGGGACACGATGTTTACCCAGGTTTGGGCCCTCTCGATGGAGGTAATACCCTACTTCCTGCTTGATTGATCTTGATGATATGAGTATTACTAGAGTTGATCTACCACGATATTAGAGAGGCTAAACCCTAGAAGCTAGCCTATGGTATGATTGTTGATGATGATTGTGAGTCCTACGGACTAAACCCTCCGGTTTATATAGACACCGGAGGAGGCTAGGGTTACACAGAGTCAGTTTACAGAGGAGGAGATCTACATCCGGATCGCCAAGCTTGCCTTCCACGCCAAGGAGAGTCCCATCCGGACACGGGACAAAATCTTCTATCTTGTATCTTCATAGTCCAATTGTCCGGCCAAAGTATATAGTCCGGCTATCCGGATACCCCCTTATCCAGGACTCCCTCACCAGCCTCTCACCCCGGGGCTTAGCTACAGTTCAATACTCGCCTAAGTTTGAGAAATCCTACTGAATGGTACGGGTCAACCACGACCCCTCCCCCCGGGCTGCACCGTTAAGAAGAAGGACGAGATTGTGCACACTGCTTGACTGCAGTCCAGTACTCGCCTGAGTATTAAAAATACTACTGAGTGGTGAGCAATCCTCCCACTCAGAGGCTTAGCCGCGGTCTAGTACTCGCCTAAGTATTAAAAATCCTACCGAGTGGTGAGCAATCCTCCCACTCGGGGGCTTAGCTGCAGTCCAGCACTCGCCTAAGTATTCAAAATCCTACCGAGTGGTGAGCAATCCTCCCACGCAGAGGCTTAGCTGCAGTCCAGTGCTCGCCTAAGTATTCAAAATCCTACGGAGTGGTAAGCAATCCTCCCACTCGGGGGCTTAGCTGTAGTCCAGTACTCGCCTAAGTATTAAAAATTCTACCGAGTGGTGCGCAATCCTCCCACTCGGGGGCTTAGCTGCAGTCCGGTACTCGCCTAAGTATTAAAAATCCTACCGAGTGGCGAGTGGTACGGGTCAACCATGACCCCTCCCCCCCTGACTGCACCATCAAGAAGAAGGACGACATTGTGTGCACCGCTACCGCTTTCAGGGATGTCAAGACCATTGCTGAATGCCTCGCTGATGAGCTGATCAATGCTGGCAAAGGCTCATCCAACATCTAGCTGCTTTCAGGGATGTCAAGACCATTACCGAATGTCTTGCTGATTAGCTGATCAATACCGCTCAAGGCTTGTCCTCGGGAGCTGCATCAAGGGTACAAACACAACATATTCAAAGATAAGCTAAGTTCAGATAAATCTGAAGGTTCCTAACAGCGAATTCAAAGTACTCGCGCGTCAAGCCTGAAGGAGTTTTAACGATTACAGATTCACTTGGCATTCTGAGGCAAATAAGGGTAAAGCATAATGTATTTTGTCGATCACTCGGCGGGAGAAGGACTGGCTGGATCGCAGAAGCTGTCGAGGTCAATGTTGTCCGCAATGCGAGTGGCAGCCTTAAGGAAGGTGTCCATGAAAGACTGGAAGGTGTGCTTCTTGGTGTTCGCAACCTTGAGGGCCACCAGCTTCTCTTCTTTAGCGTCTTTACAGTGCACTCGGACCAACAACAAGGCAACATCAACGCCACAACGAGCGGCATATTTCTTCCATTCCTGCACTCTGCTTGGGATCTGGTTCAGTCGAGTCATCAGTGACTCGAGACCCTGTGGAAGTTCCGCCTGGGGCCAGAGTTCAGCATCAACCCGAGTCATCGCCGCTTTCAGTCGAGCCAGATAAGCAATAGCGTTGTCCATCCGTGATTCCAATCGCAACAAGTTCATCGCAACATCATCTTTCACGGGACAATTGATGGGGTCGAGACCTATCTTGACTCGCACAGTTTCAGCTTCGAAGTCCTGGCAAAGTTCTGTTCCATCGCAAAAAACAATGAGTCGACAATACTACAACGTACTCCGATCAACAACAATTAACCAGTCGAGTGACTATAGCTTCAAGCTTCAGAACTAGTTTCACGGCAAGTTGTCCCAGATAGGACTCTAATTTTCCCGTCTTGGCTTTGAGGCCTCCAACTTCAGTGGTCAGGTTCTCCTTATCCTTTTTCAGTTGCTCTACTTATTGATTGGCTTCTAAGATGGAGGTCTTCAACTTCGTGTTCTCCTCTTCCAACTGGCCGACTGAAGCCAATTTCTGTTCCGCAAGCGCCATCTTGTCTTGTGCTTCCTTCTGAGCAGCAGCAAGGTCCTAGTCCTTCTTCTCCAAAGCTTCCTTCATTCTCTCTAAAGAAACAACACTCTTCAGACGAGCCTGAAGTTGGCGGTTTTCACTACGCACATCTGCTTGTGTGAAGTCACTCGTTTCAAAGAGACTGAAAGAAAAAGCAGCGAAAGACGCGAGCTACTAAGTAGACGAGACAGTCGAATGGTTACCTCTAATGATGGCCGTCTCTTCCTGAGGATTCTTGAGGTTCTTCTTTGCGAGTTCCAGATTGAGTTCAACACTGATATGCTTCTTCTTTAGCTCGGAAAGTCGAGCTCCAAGATCACAAGACCTCTGCAGTCAGCAAGAAAGATGTGTCAGTCGACAGAAACAAGAGGCAATGACAGTGAAAAGTTACTCTAAGACTACTGCCGAACCAAATATTCAATAGTAGTCTCAGGGACTACACCCAGTGGGTGCACTTAGCGTGCCCCCACAGGTTCAGATCAAAACTCAGCAGGGTCTGCCCGGCGTGAGTCAAAAAAGAGAGAGAGAAAATTCTAAGACCTCAACTGACTGCAAGCAGTCGACTGTGGTCTCGGGGACTACACCCAGTGGGTGCAGTCGGCGTGCCCCCACTGGTCTAGACAGATTACTAAGACTTAGTTCGAGTCGAGTGGAGCGGAAGATTTCCTAAACTCTAGATAAAGGCACACCCCAGTGGGTGATCGGACACAAATCAATATTCAAAAATTTAGTCGGAGTTCACTGACCTGAACATTGGTCTGTAGGGCAGTGCTGGCGTTGTAAGCCACTTGACTAGCCTCGTGCATTACCTTCACCTGCTCCATGACAAGGTTCACCTGACGAAGAGCCTCCCTGGCAGCGCTCGTCGAGTCGTCCGGAGTCTAATATGCAGCAAAGAGTGATGGCTCCAGGGCCGTTGAGGCAGTTACTGGAGTGGCAGGAGTCGGAGCAGTCGATCCCGATGGACGATCAGTCGTCAGCGGGTTGGTGAATGTGACGTTGGTCCTAACTGGTTCTCCAGAACGTTCGACCACCGCCTCAAGCGCCAGCGTCGACTGAGGGACTTTAACTTCAAGCCTCCTCCTGCCTAAGCCCCCACTCCTCTTCCTCCTCTCCTATAGAGGCACTTCTTCTTCATCATCATCAGGGAGCATGACAACCTCTTGCGGAACTATAGAAAGAGAGAAATATCAGAAACTCTGCCGATTGGCGATCCACTCGACTTAATGAAGCCTGGTCGAACGGACTTACTAGCTCATGAGGTAGCCTCCTCTTCTCCTGGTGCCTTGTCGATGTCCATGTCAGTGGCAGTAGAGGTGGGGCTAGAAAGATACATGATCCGGTTGGTCAAAACAAAAACTTCAGTCGACCTACATAGACACAAGCGAGACACTTACCCCGAAGCAACAGGGACGTCCATCTTGATCCACGGCAAAGTCTTCCGAGCCTTGGGAGGAACAACCTTGGGTTGCTTGGCTACCTTCTCCGTCAGCTTCGGAGTCAACGTCTGAGTGTGCTTCTGAGTGTGGGTACTCGGAGCCACGTACTTCCCGCGTCCGCCGGACGGGTCATGGTGCTGCTTGGATCGGTGTTCGGAGCGCGGCGATGAGTCGACTTCTTCCTCATCGTCCGACTCCTTGCTCTCCTCCTCCTCCTCTTCATCCGAAGACTCCCATTATCCACTCTCCTCCACGCTGGCCTCTCCCTCCTGGCCCTGCTCCAAAGCTTGTTCGCCGTTGGGCATCGAATGCATCTTAGTGAAAACCTGCAGGACAAATCAGTCGAGTAAAAGTCAGTCGACATCAAGTACAGTCGGAACGTAAACACGAGGCAGTCAGAATAAAGAGCATACCTTGTCGGGCTGATTGTCGTCGCCAAAGGGGATGACTCGCCTGGATCCTCTGGGGTTGTCCTGATTGCCTGTGATGCCCCTCAACCACAAGGCCACGTTCTTGGGTGGAACTTCTTCTGGATGGACCCGAGCGGTGTCGTCAGGTCCGGAGTATAGCCACATAGGATGGTCGCAAGCCTGAAGAGGCTGGATGCGTCGAGTGAGGAACACTTCCAGCAGATCCAGGCTAGTGACACCCTCATTAATAAGTTGGACCACTTTCTCCACCAACATCTTCGTCTCTGCGTTCTCAGCAGTAGTCACTTTTAGTGGAGCAGGGGTCTGGACACGGTCGAATGTGAAGTGGGGAAGGCTAGTCGACTGGCCTGGAGCTGCGATGTCCTGGCAGTAGAACCAGGTCGACTGCCAGCCTCTAACAGATTCAGGGAGAGTCATAGCAGGGAAAGCACTCCTATGCCTCTTCCGAATACCCAAACCCCCACACATCTGGATGACATGGGTCTTTGAGTCACTTGTTTTGGCTTTCTTGACCGACTGGGATCGGATGGTGAAGATATGTTTGAAAAGACCCCAGTGTGGTCGACACCCCAAAAAGTTTTCACACATGGATACGAACGCGGCCAGATACGTGATGGTGTTGGGAGAAAAATTGTAGAGTTGAGCACCAAAGAAATTCAGGAATCCCGGGAAGAAGGGGTGCGGAGGTAGCGAAAAACCCCGGTCGACGTGAGTGCGAGCAGTACACACTCACCCGGTCGAGGCTGCAGTTCCATCTCCCCCTCCGGCAGCCTTGCCGCTCGCTTGGCGATTAGCCCGGACTCTGCCTGCTCATCTAGATCTTCTTGCCGGAGCGAAGACCGGATCCAATCGCCCTGGATCCAGCCCGGCGGTAGCCCCGTGCGCGACGATGACCCACGGTTCTGCTTCTTGCATTTCGCCGCCGCCGTCACCTTCTTTGCACGCTCTAGCGCCGCCGTCTTGTCCTTCACCATGGCGGCGGAGCGGCAGCGTCGAGAGGAGAAGAGCCGGGCGCGGTGGAGAAGCAGAGGAAGAAGAAAGAGAAATGGGCGTGCACAGTGCAGATGCCTCGGCCCCGTCGCCTTATAAAGGGTTGCTTCCGAGTGGCTGACGCGTGGGACCAGGCGATCCTGTCAAATCCCGCAACAGTCGCACGCAACGTACGTGGCGAAAAAGGTGGCCCGGAAATTGAGGCATCACTGTTTATCCGCTCCACTCGCTTCGGTGCTCCCTGTCCTGTGCGCTTCCCCAAAATTTCATATCCCGTGAAATCTGGGATACACAGCAGTCAATCGCGTCAAAGATCCCGCACTGTAATGCAACACTCGGCAGACGATGCTAGGAGTTCAGTCGACAACTCTTTGAATGGATCAAGATGATCAAATCAACGTTGAAGTACCAACGTGAGTTTTTTTACCTCTTGCAGGACACACTCACGAAAGCGCAAAGCTCAGAACAAGTTCAACTTCAACCGACTTCCCACTCAAACCTTAATCCATTTGGGGGCTACTGATGAGGATATAGACCCGGGGTAGGGTCATAGGCCTGACCTATACGTCCTACCCAAGGTCCCTACCCTAGAGGATAAGAAGTCCAAGAGACAACAAGAGACCCCCAGTCAAAGATGTCGAGTGCAATCCACTCGACAATTATGTCACTCAGGAGTCCTCCTACCTATTGTCACTCGACCACCCAAGGAGTCACTTGGCATACCGAAGACCCAGAGTCACTCGGCATTGTAATGGGCAGGCGTTCCTCCATAGTCTTTAAGGTCATCAATAGCACTTAAGGCTTACCTGTAATGCACCTACTTTATGTACATTCAACCCCCCTGTAATGGAGGCTGGCTGGGGTCCTCGCGCACTCTATGTAAGCCACCCCATCCTTTGTGACAAGGGTTCATACCCCCTGTAATATCACACACATATAATTCAATCGACCGCCTCCGGACACCGAGACGTAGGGTTGTTACTTCCTCCGAGAAGGGCTTGAACTCGTAAACCCCGTGTGTACACCTTCACCATAGCTGAGATCTTACCTCTCCATACCTACCCCCTTTCTACTATCATTCTTAGACCCATGACAGGGTCCAAGTGAACAAAGTCAGAGTGAAAGTGCAACTATACCTGGGTGGTTTTGGTAATTCCTAACAAAATATATCTCATTCAGCTAATGCTATTTCAAGATAAATATTTCAGGAAAGCTCAATGTGTGGCATGGCATGGATGAGAAACATGGACCCCTCAAAATGCTAAGGACAAATGGATTGGCTCAAGCTCAAAGCACAAGACTCTACATTTTGCTTTTGGTGATCCAAGATCACATTGAGTCCATAGGAAAGCCAATACTATTAAGAGGGGGTGAGGTGTTGCTTAATGGCTTGCTTGCTCAAAATGCTTTGTGATATGCTCCAAGGCCCTCAACTACTTTCTCACATCCACATATGTCCCAAACCAAAAGTCAAACTCGGCCCCACCGAAACTTTCTATCCGGCGCCACCGAGTTCAGTTGACATAGCCACTGCCAGAAACCCTAGTCTTTTCGGTCTCACTGATAGGGATCTCGGTCTCACCGAGATGGGATTGCAAACTCTCTATTTCCCTTCGTAATGTTTCGGTCAAACCGAGATGAGCGATCGGTCCCACCGAGATTGCAATGCAAACTCTCTGTTTCCCATTCGTAACGTTTCGGTCCAACTGAGATGAGCGAATCGGTCCCACCGAGTTTGCCTAACCAACTCTCTGGTTAGCTTATTACCAAAATTGGTCTCACCGAGTTTATGTAATCGGTCTCACCGAGATTACGTTATGCCCTAACCCTAATGATATCGGTCCCACCGAGTTGACATGTCGGTCCCACTAACGGTCACATTATGAACTAAATCGGTGTGACCAAGTTTCACAATTCAGTCCCACCGAGTTTGGAAAGTTGTGTGTAACGGTTAGATTTTGTGTGGAGGCTATATATACCCCTCTACCCACTCTTCATTCATGGAGAGAGCCATCAGAACATGCCTATACTTCCAACATACATTTTCTGAGAGAGAACCACCTACACTTGTGTTGAGGTCAAAATATTCCATTCCCACCACATGAATCTTGATCTCTAGCCTTCCCTAAGTTGCTTTCCACTCAAATCTTATTTCAACCAAATCCATATCCTGTGAGAGAGAGTTGAGTGTTGGGGAGACTATCATTGGAAGCAAAAGAGCAAGGAGTTCATCATCAACACACCATCCATTACCTTTTGGAGAGTGGTGTCTCCTATATTGGTTAGGTGGCACTTGGGAGCCTCCGTCAAGATTGTGGAGTTGAACCAAGGAGTTTGTAAGGGCAAGGAGATCGCCTACTTCATGAAGATCTACCCTAGTGAGGCAAGTCCTTGGTGGGAGATGGCCATGGTGGGATAGCCAAGGTTGCTTCTTTGTGGACCCTTCGTGGGTGGAGCCCTCCATGGACTCGTGCAGCCGTTACCCTTCGTGGGTTGAAGTCTCCATCAACGTGGATGTATGATAGCACCACCTATCGGAACCACGAGAAAAACATCCATGTCTCCTATTGCATTTGCACTCTCCAAACCCCTCCCTTTACATTATTGCAAGTTGCATGCTTTAGTTTCCGCTGCTTATATACTCTTTGCATGCTTGCTTGAATTGTGTTAAGATTGCTTGACTTGTTCTAAGTTGCTAAAATCTACCAAGAACTAAAATTGGGAAAAGGATAGATTTTTATTTGGTCAAGTAGTCTAATCACTCCCCCTCTAGACATACTTTCGATCCTACAATTGGTATCAGAGCTTTGGTCTCCATTTGCTTTGATTTCCATAGCTTTTGATGGTCATAGCCTTGGTCTCACAACCTAGGAGAGTATGGCGTCTAGCGAGGGAAATTACCACCATAGAGGTCCTTACTTTGATGGTACTAATTTTGCTAGTTGGAAGCATAAGATGAAAATGCATATTCTTGGACATAACCCCGCCGTTTGGGCTATTGTGTGTATTGGCTTGCAAGGTGAATTCTTTGATGGGAGAGAACCGAACTGTGAAGCTGCCGCGGAAGAGTTGAAGATGCTGCAATACAATGCTTAAGCTTGTGATATCCTCTTCAACGGATTATGCCCCGAAGAATTCAACAAAATCAGCCATCTTGAGAATGCAAAGGAAATTTGGGATACTTTGATTGATATGCATGAAGGTACCGACTCCGTCAAGGAATCCAAATTGGATGTGCTTCAAAGTCAACTTGACAAGTTCAAAATGAAGGATGGTGAAGGCATCGCTGAAATATACTCTAGGCTTGCTCTCATCACAAATGAGATTGCTGGCTTAGGGAGTGAAGTGATGACCGAAAAATTCATCATCAAGAAGATCCTAAGAGCCTTGGATGGGAAATATGATACCTTGTGCACATTGATCCAAATGATGCCCAATTACAAAGATCTCAAGCCAACGGAGGTCATTGGAAGAATTGTTTCTCATGAGATGTCACTCAAGGATAAGCAAGAGCTCCACAACAAGTCAAGTGGTGCTTACAAAGCCTCACATGTAGCTCCCACATCATCAAGTGAGAAACAAACCTTCAATGAAGAATTGAGCCTAATGGTGAAGAACTTCAACAAGTTCTACAAGAGTAGAAGCAAGGAAAGAAGTTCCAAGTTAAGGTCCTACAATGATAAAAGATCTTCTAGTCATGAGCACAATTGCTACAATTGTGGAAGACCCGGACACTATTCCAATGAGTGTATGGCTCCCTACAAAAGAAGAGAAGATTCTCCAAAAAGAAGAAGTAGAAGAGAAGAATCACCACCAAGAGAGAGGAAGAGTAGAGATGATCGTTATGAACGAAGAACATCCCGGAGAAGCAAAGATTCGGAAAGGAAGGACAAATCATCAAAGAGCTACACAAAACAAAGACATCAAGCTCATGTTGGTGAATGGGTATCCGGCTCCGACTCCGACCATCACTTCGAGAGAAGCTATCACCCCGACTCCGAATATACTCAAGATGAAGGTGTTGCCGGTCTAGCACTTGTGTCAACCAACTCCTACGACATATTTGACTCACCAAATGAAGGAATTGGAAGATGCTTCATGGCTAACGGCCCAAAGGTATCACACCCTGAGTATGTTTATTTCAATAGTGATGAAGATGACTTGTTAGGTGATGATGATTTACTTGTGGACTACTCTAGTGATGAATACTATGATGAAACGTCAATTAATCATGCTAAAACAATTGACAATGATAAGGAGAAGATTGAGCACCTAACTAAAGAACTAAACACTCTTAAGTTAGCTCATGAAACTATCTTGGAAGATCATCGAGAACTTTTAAAGACTCATGAGAAGTTACGCTTTGAAAAGCTCAACCTTGAGCAAGAACATGAGTTTTTAAAGGCAATTAATGATGATCTTCGCAAGAAAAGTTCTTCTTACATTGCCAAGCGTTTACTCTTATCTACTTACATGCCACAAGTCAGGTCTAGTAACAAGAACAAGAAAGATTCTTCTTCTAGTAGTAACAATAATCATGCTAAATCCAATGATGTTGCTTCGAGTAGTTCTCTTGATTCCACTAATGATTCTCTTAGCCAAGTTACACTTGAGCAAGAAAATAGCTTATTAAAGGGAATTATAGAGAAAGGTGTTTACAAAAGCCTTGCCGGAAGTAAGCAATTCGAGGAGATTGTACGCAAGCAAGGAAGGCACCGGAAGAATCAAGGTGTTGGTTTTGAACGAAAGTTCAATGCCAATGGAGTTGAGTGGGAAGAAGATCAATTCCCCAAGACGAAGTTTGTTCCTCAACAAGAGAAGTATGATCCTACTTATTTCAAAGGAACACAAGCTCAAGATGATCTTCCACCACAAGACCACAAGCAAAAAGGCAAGGACAAGATTCAAGAGGAGATTGATGCATTTAAAGAAGCTCCTAAGGTCTTGGTCAAGTGGGTTCCCAAGACTACATCAAGTTCTACTTCATCAAGTATGACTACAACTCCAAGGATTCCCATCAAGATGATGTGGATCCCAAAGAAGAAGAACTAGAGAGTTCTTGAGGGTGACTCCGCCAACATACTTCACTCTTATCATTTTGGCGAGGACAAGTGCAAACAACTTCCATATCGTGCACTAGTTCAAGGAGTCACAAACCCTCTTGTTGGTAAGACGAGGAACAAGGTAACCTAATGCTTTCATGGACATCATCTTGTGTGTGCATCACTCTATGTCTATGGATATCCTTGCTTGTTCCTTGTGGGACTAACCCATGTAGGTATTTAAAGTGCAACTCACTCCAATGGATTGCTCCGAATGATCTACATCAACATTGAGCATCCACATCTTCAACACCTACATGAAGTCATCATCGACAAAACCCAAGGTTAGTTCATCCCTCTTAGGGGGGATATCACATCTAGGGGGAGCTTTACTCAAAAGAATGAGCTAAAGCAACTCTAATGGTGTGAACACAATAATGCTTTATGTAAAAGTGGTAACCCCACTTGTGCTTAAAAGATGAGTACGACCCATGATCAAATGTTCTCACTTGACTCCTAAGTCAATATACTCATACATAGATGACCTAGTCATCACCAATTGTTTGATAGATGCTAGAATTGGTTGTGCATGCTTTGTCACATATTTCATTTGCCATTTTATTGTGTGAGCATGTCGTTTGCATATTTTACTCATTCGAGGACATCCACTTGTTGTTACGTATGTTTGGCTTCTTTTGACCAAGTGGATGAACAAGAATGCCTAAGAACCTTCTCTAGCTATCTATGCTTTTCTCATCTCAAAATCTATTCATGCTACATTACAAAATTTGATCAAGTCAGATTCAAACCACTTTGTGTGAGGAGCACTCGGAGTCCCTGATTTGTCATAGACTTAAACTTCCAAAACCTCTTTGTGCAATTTGGTCTGACCGAGAAATCCATTTCGGTCACACCGAGTTCACTAAGTTGATCTAGGTTTTCATCTCGGTGCAACCGATTAGAACCTTTCGGTCACACCAAGTTCCAGTAACTGCTCACAGTTTTGCATCTCGGTGCAACCGAGTTGTTCCACTCGGTCACACCGACAGGGTCGGGTTATATATACTGACGGGTCAAAATTTGGAAATTTTTCTGAAACCTTTCGCTCGCGCATAACCTGCTCTGCTTCTTCGAGGTCTCCGGATCATCTTCTTGTTGCCAGAGACCTCCTGCTGCTGGTCTTTGCCGCCGTCAATGGCAATCTGCCCCGCCGTTGCCGCCGTAGCAAGTTCACCGCCGGTTAGGGTATGAACTTGACACTTTGTGCTATTCTTAAACTCCGATTCCTAGCACATTGCATTGCCATGATTCTTGCCAAGTATGAAATCATCCTGTCCAGCTAAAAAGTCCAGTAGATTTGATTTGATTTGAAAATTTAGGGGTAGGTTTCCACCGAACTCATCTCAGACCGACCGAGTTGTTGAAATCGGTCTCACCGATTTGGCTTAGGCCATTGCACATGCTATTTTCGGTCTGACCGAGAATTGCAAATCAGTGTGACCGAGTTCGATTCTTTGTGAAACCCTAGCAGTCTCGGTGCCATCAAACTGTGACTCGGTCTGACCGAGTTCACTAGTTTAGGTTCCAAAAGCTGCTTCGGCATCACCGAGTTTACAAATCAGTAGCTCTGAAATGCTTTCTGTGGAAAACTAAAACTAAGTTTTTAAGTCAACTGTTTTGCAAAACCTCTGTACTTTGTGATGCTCATCTACTCTACCTCATCTACAACCTATTCACAGGGTTTGCTATCAGTTGTTTGCCTGAAGATGTCTGATCAAAGTGACAGCCAGAACAAGTCAGAGGAACAGGTTCAGATGAGTGAGGGCACTAGTCCCTCGAGCAGCTATGATGAGGGTAGCAGAAGCACACCTAGTAACTTGCCCAAGGCAGCTACTAGAACAAGGAAGAAGAGAACATCTGATTCTAAAGATGAGGACTATGTTGCAGCTGAGGATGAGGCCACTTCCAAGAAGAAAGTGGTGAAGAAAGAATTTGGCACTGCAGCTTCAACAAAGCCAGGAATGAACAGAAAAGCTCCAACCAAAAGAGTTCCAATACTAAAGGTCAGAGCATCCACTCAAGAAAATTTGGGATCTGAACCCAAAGAGGATGTTGCAGAAGGCAAGAAGAAGGAAAGAAAAAGAGGGAGATGGTGCAAGAGAGTTGATCCAATGGCTGAATTTGAGAAATATTCTTCAGATGAAGAAGAAGAGGAAGAGGTTGCTGCACCAGCACCTAAAGCTCAGAAGCTGATGGGAGATGCAATCAGATCAGGGGATGCTCCATCTAAGCCCAAAGATGCTCCCAAGGATGCTGCTCCTAAGCCCAAATCTGCACCCAAGAGGAACACCAGGAGTATTCCTGCTGAGGAGAAGAACAAGGCCCTAGTGCCTAAAGCTGCTGAAGAAGAAGAAGATGACACACTTATCTTGAGAAAGTTGAAGCCCAAGATCCCTGACCACAATGATGCACATCCAGTTGCAGAAAACATGAAGCTTAGAAAGGATGCAGGACTAAGACAGTGGAGAAAGTCTGATCCCTATGTTATCAGGAGGAGAACTGCTGTGGACTACAGGTTTCACACCAAGGAACAACAAGATTTCTATGAGACAGTTTTGCTTGACAAGAAGCCCATAGTGTGTGACATGAGATGGGTTGACCGGGAGTACATCAAGAAGAATGAAGATCATTATCCAAGTGTATATGACAGCTTCAAAGCATGTGGAGTTGACACATTTGTTGCCCAGAAGCTCACCAAGTGGAATGATGAACTGATCGTGCAGTTTTACTCCACTAGCCACTTCTACCCAGATGGGAAGATCATCTGGATGTCAGAATGTACTAGGTACCAATCCTCTGTAGAAGAATGGGCTCAGTTGATCAATGCTCCAGAAGAGAATGAAGATGACTTGGATTTCTATGCCAAGAAGAAGAAGGTTCACAACTCAATTGCTAGCATGTACAGAGAGATCCCAGATGCTGCTTTGGAAACACATAAGCTTGGATCTGTACATTACTTGTTGTCCGGTTTGCCAACAATCAATTGGATCCTAAGGCACACTTTGCTGCCCAAGTCAGGAGATCACAAGATGATCAGAGGACATGCTATCAATTTGCTGCATTTGTTTGATGTGCCTCAAAAGTTCAAAGTCATGAGCCTGATTGTGGAAACAATCAAAAGGACTACTGCTGATCAAAAGAGATCTTGTGGGTATGCCCCACAAATTCAGGAGCTCATAAACTCCAAGATGGACACAGGCAAATATCTGCTGGATAAGGAGCACCTGCTCATCTACCCTGACTTTGAGGACAACGCTGTTGTCATGACTGAAGAAGATCCAACATCAGCTCAAGCACATGAGAAGAGAGAGAAGGCAAGGGCAGAGAAAGCTGCAAAGATGCCAACAACTGAAGAAGCATCTCAAGTATTCTTGAAGAGCAAGCAAGATCAGCTTGGATACTTGATTGCCTCCACCTTGAATATTGAGAAGGGCTTGGCCACCCTGACTCAAAACCAGGAGAGTTTGGAGAGGATCATGGAGCAGAAATTCTATGATCTTGATGTCAAGGCCACTGAGATCCAGTCAGTAGTTGAGGAACTTCAGGAGGAAGTGGAGGAGAAGAAGCGCAAGTCTACTACAGATGCTTTCCATAGAGTGCCCAGGAGCCAGAGATCTACTGCAGTGCCTGTTACAGACACCAGAGCTACTACATCTGCACCAGTAGCCATAGCATCAGTTTCTCCAGCTCCAGCAGCCACTCCACCAGCTTCGGCTACTTCAATAGAAGCTTTCGTCCTTGGAGTCATCTCTACGCCACCACATGAAGAGCAAGCCTGAGAGTCGTTTAGCACTATGCATTTTTATGAACTTTTTGGTAACTTGTTGCCAAAGGGGGAGAAAATGTATAGATCATAGGCTTCGAGAGAGAGTGTTGTTTTTTATCTCTCTTGCTTTTGGTTGAGCTTCTTATTTGTGTGCTTCTGAACTACTTGTCTACTTGTTTGATCATGTGTTTGATCATATGCTACACTTAATGCTTGTTGGATGATATTATCTCTTATATCCTTATATGATCATTCACTTGCTTGGTGATGAGTGCATGCTTTCAACTTCTATCATTTTGAGCGCTCCACCAAGATGTATGTGACATGAAAGAGTAACCCATGATCCTAACACATTGTGCATTTGCAGTCCAAAGCAAATCTTAAATAATGCATGAATTTAGGGGTAGCTCTTGCTTATCACATACTTCTCAAAGCAACGATGTTTTTCAATCTTATTATCATTTGTCGAAGCTTTGATCTATATGTTGTCATAAATTACCAAAAAGGGGGAGATTGAAAGTGCAACTATCCCTGGGTGGTTTTGGTAATTCCTAACAACATATATCTCATTGAGCTAATGCTATTTCAAGATAAATATTTCAGGAAATCTCAATGTGTGGCATGGCATGGATGAGAAACGTGGACCCCTCAAAATGCTAATGACAAATGGATTGGCTCAAGCTCAAAGCACAAGACTCTACATTTTACTTTTAGTGATCCAAGATCACATTGAGTCCATAGGAAAGCCAATGCTATTAAGAGGGGGTGAGGTGTTGCTTAATGGCTTGCTTGCTCAAAATGCTTAGTGATATGCTGCAAAGCCCTCAACTACTTTCTCACATCCACATATGTACCAAACCAAAGTCAAACTCGGCCCCACGGAAACTTTCTATCCGGCGCCACCGAGTTCAGTTGACATGGCCACTGCTAGAAACCCTAGTCTTTTCGGTCTCACCGATAGGGATCTCGGTCTCACCGAGATGGGATTGCAAACTCTCTATTTCCCTTCGTAATGTTTCGGTCAAACCGAGATGAGCGATCGGTCCCACCGAGATTGCAATGCAAACTCTCTGTTTCCCCTTTGTAATGTTTCGGTCCAATCAAGATGAGTGAATCGGTCCCACCGAGTTTGCCTGACCAACTCTCTGGTTAGCTTATTACCAAAATCAGTGTCACCGAGTTTGTGTAATCGGTCTCACTGAGATTACGTTATGCCCTAACCCTAATGATATCGGTCCCACTGAGTTGACATGTCGGTCCCACCGAAATACCTAACGGTCACATTATGAACTAAATTGGTCTGATCGAGTTTCACGATTTGGTCCCACCGAGTTTGGTAAGTTGTGTGTAACGGTTAGATTTTGTGTGGAGGATATATATACCTCTCCACCCACTCTTCATTCGTGGAGAGAGCCATCAGAACATGCCTACACTTCCAACATATATTTTCTAAGAGAGAACCACCTACACTTGTGTTGAGGTCAAGATATTCCATTCCTACCACATGAATGTTGATCTCTAGCCTTCCCCAGGTTGCTTTCCACTCAAATCTTCTTTCAACCAAATCCATATCCTGTGAGAGAGAGTTGAGTGTTGGGGAGACTATCATTTGAAACACAAGAGCAAGGAGTTCATCATCAACACACCATCTATTACCTTTTCAAGAGTGGTGTCTCATAGATTGGTTAGGTGTCACCTGGGAGCCTCCGTCAAGATTGTGGAGTTGAACCAAGGAGTTTGTATGGGCAAGGAGATCGCCTACTTCATGAAGATCTACCCTAGTGAGGCAAGTACTTTCTGGGCGACGTCGATGGTGGGATAGACAAGGTTGCTTCTTCATGGACCCTTCGTGGGTGGAGCCCTCCGTGGACTCGCGCAGCCGTTACCCTTCGTGGGTTGATATCTCCATCAACGTGGATGTACGATAACACCACCTATCAGAACCACGACAAAAACATCCATGTCTCCTATTGCGTTTGCACTCTCCAAACCCCTCCCTTTACATTCTTGCAAGTTGCATGCTTTACTTTCCGCTACTTATATACTCTTTGCATGCTTGCTTGAATTGTGTTAAGATTGCTTGACTTGTGCTAAGTTGCTAAAATCTGCGAAGAACTAGAATTGGGAAAAGGATAGATTTTTATTTGGTCAAGTAGTCTAATCACCCCCCTCTAGACATACTTTCGATCCTACACAGAGTGAATGTAGTGATGCTCAACCAAATCCTATGTTTTTGAGCGAAGACAATGAGAGCAATCTCTAGAGCTGGATGAGTCAGCTTTTCTTGTAGCCCAAGCCAAGCTGCCACGTGTGTTTGAAATCTGACCGTTGGACACGTGTCAGTTCCTTAGTGACCCAGGGTCATTTCGGACATATCAGGTCGGGTTGCCTCTTGGCTATAAATAGCCGACCCCCTACACCATAAATTGATGGCTGCTCAGAGTTAGTGCACGACTTTTGTCGTTTGAGAGCAACCCACCTCCGAAGCATTTGAGAGAGAGATCCTTGCGAGGACTAAGCCCAAAACACCCAAAGCCAAAGAGTGTTAGGCACCACTGAAGTCTTTCTGTCCGAACAATCTGAAGACTTGTTACACTTGAGGACTGTGAATCCTCCAGCCGGTTAGGCGTCACGTTCTGAGCATCCAAGAGTCATTGTGGATTGCCGGTGAACAAAGTCTGTGAAGGTTTGGAAGTCTACCTCGAGACTTACCAGAGTGATTGGGCGAGGACTGGGTGTCCTTAGCTCAAGGGGAATAAGGTGAAGGACTGGGTGAGGACTAGGCGTCCTTACTAGAGTGATTGGGCAAGGACTAGGCATCGCGTTCTGAGCATCCAAGAGTCATTATGGATTGCCGGTGAACGAAGTCTGTGGAGGTTTGGAAGTCTACCTCGAAGACTTACCAGAGTGATTGGGCGAGGACTGGGTGTCCTTAGTTCAAGGGGAATAAAGTGAAGACACGGTCTTCTGAGTTCAATCTCAGCCTCCCTAAATAGACGTATAGTTGTCACAACAACTGGAACTGGTCTACCAAATCCTTGTCTTCGCCAAGCAACTGGTTCTATCCCTTACTCTCCTTACTTTACAATTTGTCTTTGTGAAGTCATTGCTTGCCTGTCTGATTCATTTGACTTCATTGTGTGAAGACTTATATCCGGTTGGCTTCATCCTATCTTCCATTCTGATCCTATCTACCTAGTTGCAGTTAGTCTTTGTGCTTTCACTGTATTGTACTCTTGACTAATGCTTGCATAGTGCATTCTTCATTCCGCTGCTTACTATATAGGTAAAGACTTTCATAAAAATCTCCTATTCACCCCCTCTAGTTGATAACTAGCATTTTCAATTGGTATCAGAGCTAGGTACTCCCTTGTTTTGTGTGATTCGGTTTAACCACCTGGAGTTTTAGCTATGTCGGCTGCAGGGATAATCAAGGTCTCCGTTGCGTGTCCCGTCTTCGATGGCACTGACTACCCCTACTAGAAGAACAAGATGCACATGCATCTTGAAGCCATTGATGTTGATCTTTGGTATGTCGTCAAGACTAGCGTTCCCAAAGTCGGTGAAGGCGTCACCGCTGCTGATGTCAAGAGATTTGCACAATTGGACTCAACCGCCAAGAACATCATCTGTGATCATCTGACCAAAGGGCAGTATGGCCATGTGAGTGCACTATAAACTGCAAAGCTGGTCTGGGACTAGCCGTCCAAGGTCAACGAAGGCATCTCAACTCAGAGAGACTCAAGAATCGATGTTCTTCACAATCTCTTCAACCGCTTCAAGAGAAATGACAATGAAAATGTTGAGCTCACGTTCGATCGCTTGACTGATATCACCAATGAGCTTCGTGCTCTCGGCGCCACTGAGATCACCAAGCACGAGATCGTGAAGAAGCTTCTGAGATCACTTGACAGCTCGTTTAACACCTTAGCCCTGATGATACAAGAATGTCCTGACTTCAAAGATCTTGATCCATCTAATATACTTGAGAGGCTCAACACACATGAGTTCTAGCTATCTGAGAAGTGTGATATCAATGGTCCCAACTATGGTCGAACCCGTGCCCTGAAGGCAAAAGTTTTTTCCTCATCTGAAGAAGAATCTGGTCGTAGCTCTAGTGATCCTAAAGAGCTTGTCAAAGAGCTTGCAATGCTTGTGAGGAAGTTCCAGAAGTTCTCCAAGAAGAATCGGTTCAGCAAGTATTCAAGATCTAGCTCAAAGAACGACGAGGCTTCATCACGTGACTACAAGAAGAGAACTTGCCACAAATGCAAGAAGACTAGCCACTACATCTATGAGTGTCCTCAGTGGGATAAGGAATTGAAGAAGAAGAAGAAGAGCAAGGAATAGGAATCTGATGACAACAACAAGAAGAAATCATTGATGACCCACAAGTATAGGGTATCTATCGTAGTCCTTTCGATAAGTAAGAGTGTCGAACCCAACGAGGAGCAGAAGGAAATGACAAGCGGTTTTCAGTAAGGTATTCTCTGCAAGCACTGAAATTGTAGGTAACAGATAGTTTTGTGGTAAGATAATTTGTAACGGGTAACAAGCAATGAAAGTAAATAAGGTGCAGCAAGGTGGCCAATCCTTTTTGTAGCAAAGGACAAGCCTGTACAATTTCTTATAATGAGAAAAGCGCTCCCGAGGACACATGGGAATTATCGTCAAGCTAGTTTCATCACGCTCATATGATTCGCGTTCGGTACTTTGATAGTTTGATATGTGGGTGGACCGGTGCTTGGGTACTGCCCTTACTTGGACAAGCATCCCACTTATGATTAACCCCTAGTGCAAGCATCTGCAACTACAAAAGAAGTATTCAGGTAAACCTAACCATAGCATGAAACGTATGGATCCAAATCAGCCCCTTACGAAGCAACGTATAAACTAGGGTTTAAGCTTCTGTCGCTCTAGCAACCCATCATCTACTTATTACTTCCCAATGCCTTCCTCTAGGCCCAAATAATGGTTAAGTGTCATGTAGTCGACATTCACATAACACCACTAGAGGAGAGACAACATACATCTCATCAAAATATCGAACAAATACCAAATTCACATGACTACTAATAGCAAGACTTAACCTATGTCCTCAGGAAAAAATGGAACTACTCACAAAGCATATTCATGTTCATAATCAAAGGAGTACTAATATGCATAAAGGATCTGAACATATGATCTTCCACCAAGTAAACCAATTAGCATCAACTACAAGGAGTAATCAACACTACTAGCAACTCACAGGTACCAATTTGTGGTTTTAGATACAAGATTGGATACAAGAGATGAACTAAGGTTTGAGAGGGGATGGTGCTGGTGAAGATGTTGATGGAGATTGACCCCCTCCCGATGAGAGGATCATTGGTGATGATGATGGTGATGATTTCTCCCTCCCAGAGGGAAGTTTCCCCAGCAGAACAGCTCCGCCGAAGCTCTAGATTGGTCCCGCCTCATGGCGGCGGAGTTTCGTGCCGTGAGCTTGCTTATGATTTTTTCCAGGGTAAAAGACCTCATATAGTAGAAGATGGGCACCGGAGGGCTACCAGGGGGCCCAGGAGATAGGGGGCGCGCCCAGTAGGGGGGCGCCCCACCCTCCTGGCCAGGGTGTGGGTCCCCTCAGGTACTTTCTTTGCTCATAAATTCTTGTTAATCCAAAAATGACTTTTGTGGAGTTGCGGGACTTTTGGAGCTGTGCAGAATAGCTTTCCAATATTTGCTCCTTTTCCAGCCAGAATCTCAGCTGCCGGCATTCCCCCTCTTCATGGTAAACCTTGTAAAATAAGATAGAATAGCCATAAGTATTATGACATAACGTGTAATAACAGCCCATAATGCAATAAATATTGATATAAAAGCATGATGCAAAATGGACGTATCAACTCCCCCAAGCTTAGACCTCGCTTGTCCTCAAGTGGAAGTCGAAATCGGAAAATATGTCCACATGTTTAGAGATAGAGGTGTTGATAAAAATAAAATACGGACATGAGGGCATCATGATCATTCTTATAAAACAACATATATAGATTTTGTCATATGATTTCTTATGCTCAAGTAATAATCTATTCACAATGTCAAGTATGGAACATGAACTTCATTGGGAACTAACAAACTATAATCTTAGTCATTGAAGCAATTGCAATTTATCATAACGTCAGAAAGAGTCAAGAATAGAGCTTTTCAGCAAGTCCACATACTCAACTATCATATAGTCTTCTACAATTGCTAACACTCATGCAATACTTATGGTTATGGAGTTTTAATCGGACACTGAGAAAGATAGGGGCGTATAATGTTGCCTCCCAATGTTTTACCTCAAGGGTAATGTCAACAATAATAGTTCATGCTAACGAACATCCAATTGGATATATGTATCAGGATCTTTCCAACATGAGGTGCTTGCCAAAGGATAAAATGAAAAAGGGAAAGGTGAAGATCACCTTGACTCTTGCATAAAGTAAAAGACATAAAGTAAAACATAGGCCCATCGCAGAGGGAAGCAGAGGTTGTCATGCACTTTTAGGGTTGGATACACAAAATCTTAATACGAAAGAATGTCACTTTATATTGCCACTTGTATATGGACCTTTATTATGCAGTCTGTCACTTTTATTGCTTCCATAACAAGATCGTATAAAGCTTATTTTCTCCGCACTAATAAGTCATGCATATTTAGAGAGCAATTTTTATTGCCTGCACCAATGACAACTTACTTGAAGGATCTTACTCAATCCATAGGTAGATATGGTGGACTCTCATGGCAAAACTGGGTTTAAGGATATTTGGAAGCACAAGTAGTATCTGTACTTGGTGCTATGAATTTGGCTAGCATGAGGGGGGAAGGCAAGCTCAACATGTTAGGAAGATACATGACAATATACTTTAACTGGGATGTGAGAAAACATAAACCATTACATTGTCTTCCTTGTCCAACGTCAACTCTTTAGCATGTCATACTTTAATGAGTGCTCAGAATCATAAAAGATGTCCAAGATAGTGTATTTATATGTGAAAACATCTCTTTCCTTATTACTTCCTATTAATTGCAACAATGACCAAAACTACATTTGTCAACTCTCTACAACTTTTAAGCCTCATACTTTCTATGTGTGAAGTCATTACTATCCACAAGATCAATATGAACTCTTTTATTCGTTTTATATTCTTTCTATTTTTCTCAAGATCATAGCAAGATATCAAAGCCCTTGACTCAACACTAATCTTTATTATAGATACTCACGTACTCCATTACAAAGAGATCACAAAGCAAAACTCAAAACTAATTCATATCAAAACTTCAATCTACGAGATCAAGATATTAATAAAGGAATTGAACTAAGTAAAATGGTAAAGATAGGGGTGTGATGGTGATACGATACCGGGGCACCTCCCCCAAGCTTTGTAGTTGCCAAGGGGAGTGCCCATGCCCATGTGATTGTCCTCGGAGGTGGTGAAGTAGGAGTTGTCGATGATGTAGGCTTGTCGTCCATCTTCCAAGGCATTGGTTCACCATCATAAAAGGATGATCGAGTCTCCGGGATCCTCAAATCTGCAGCCAAACTCATCCTTTTGAATCTATATTCATACTCACAGTTTTGGTTTTGCAGGTCATAGATCTGCGCTTGGAGGTGCTCGATTTTCTCTTGAAGCTTGAAGATGGTCTCCCCAATGATCTTGGCATCCAGCTTATGGTTGTTGGTAAACTCCGTGATCATCATCTGGTTGGCGTTGAGTCCACGCTCCACCATCCCTTGACACTTGAAAACTTGTTGCTCCATGGCCTCGAGCTTTGTCTCCACGCTTCCGGTACGCCTTGGTCCCTCCACATCGCAGATGTGCAGCACCCCCTCACACATATAAATGGTTTGAGGGTGTTGCAGCACCTCCGCGAGATAGGGGTTGATAACCCTCTCGAAAAACTTGTCCTTGGGAGCGCTTGGAGATATCATGGTGCTCTAGATCTGTCGGAAAAATAGCTCGAAACAAAGACAGAAGATTTTTGCATGATACGGTGGTCAAAACTTTTGGAAGATTATATAATGAATTTTTACCGACCAAAATACGTAATGTGCAAGAAAACAGATTCCAGGAGGCACACGAGGTGTCCACGAGACAGGGGGCACGCCCAGTAGGGGGGGGGCACCCTCCACCCTCGTGGAGGCCTCGTGTCCCTCTTGGACTACTTCTTTCTTCCCAAAATTCTTAAATATTCCAAAACGGAGAAAAAATGCCATTAGAACTGTTTTGGTGTTGGTTTACTTACCGTAGCACATACCTATTCCTTTTCAGAGTCTGGAACATTCTGGAAAGTGTCCCTTTTGTATTCCTCCGGGGTTACGGTTTCAATAATATTAGTTTCAACATTAATAGGGTTACCTGAGATATAATGTTTGATTCTTTGACCATTCACCACCCTTGGACTTGTGCCTTCGAAGTTGTTGATTTTTATGGCACCGGAACGATAGACCTCCTCGATAACGTAAGGACCTTCCCATTTAGAGAGAAGTTTTCCTGCAAAAAATCTTAAAAGAGAGTTGAATAGCAACACATAATCACCTACATTAAATTCTCGCTTTTGTATCCCTTTGTCATGCCATCTTTTAACTTTTTCTTTAAACAGCTTGGCATTCTCATATGCTTGGGTTCTCCATTCATCAAGTGAGCCAATGTAAAATAACCTCTTCTCACCGGCAAGTTTGAAGTCATAGTTGAGCTCTTTAATAGCCCAATATGCTTTATGTTCAAGTTCAAGAGGTAAGTGACATGCTTTTCCATAAACCGTCTTATACGGAGACATACCCATAGGATTTTTATATGCAGTTCTATAGGCCCATAATGCATCATTAAGTTTCTTGGACCAATTCTTTCTAGATCTATTAACAGTCTTTTGCAAAATTAATTTGAGCTCTTTATTGCTCAACTCTACTTGACCACTAGACTGTGGGTGATAAGGAGATGCAATTCTATGATTAACATCATACTTAGCAAGCATTTTACGGAAAGCACCATGAATAAAATGTGAACCACCATCAGTCATGAGATATCTAGGGACTCCAAACCTCGGAAAAATAACTTCTTTAAGCATCTTAATAGAGGTGTTATGATCAGCACTACTAGTTGGAATAGCTTCTACCCACTAAGTAACATAATCAACATCAACTAAAATATGTGTATATCCATTAGAGGACGGAAAAGGTCCCATATAATCAAAGCCCCAAACATCAAATGGTTCAATAACAAGAGAATAATTCATAGGCATTTCTTGACGTCTACTAATATTACCAATTCTTTGACATTCATCACAAGACAAGGCAAACTTACGGGCATCTTTGAAGAGAGTAGGCCTATAAAAAATGGACTGCAATACCTTATGTGCAGCTCTATCTCCAGTGTGGTGTCCTCCATATGGTTCGGAGTGGCACTTCCGTAGGATCTGTTCCTGTTCATGCTCAGGTACACAACATCTAATAACACCATCTACTCCTTCTTTATAAAGGTGTGGGTCTTCCCAGAAGTAATGTCTTAAATCATAAAAGAAACTTTTCTTTTGCTGGTATGTGAAACTAGATGGTATAAATTTAGCAACAATGTAATTAGCATAATCAGCATACCATGCAGCAGTACGAGAAGCATTAATGACCGCTAATTGTTCATTAGGAAAGCTATCATCAATAGGTAGTGGGTCATCAAGAACATTCTCTAGCCTAGACAAGTTGTCTACAACGGGGTTCTCAGCTCCCTTTCTATCAATAATATGTAAATCAAATTCTTGAAGCAAGAGGACCCATCTAATAAGTCTAGGTTTAGCATCTTTCTTTTCCATAAGATATTTAATAGCAACATGATAAATGTGAATAGTAACTTTAGAATCAACAATGTAAGGTCTGAACTTATCACAAGCAAATACAACTGCTAAGAATTCTTTTTCAGTAGTAGCATAATTTCTCTGGGCAGTATCAAGAGTCTTTATAGCATATTGAGTAACATTTAATTTCTTATCGACTCTCTGCCCTAGAACAACACCTACATCATAATCACTAGCAGCACACATAATTTCAAAGGGTAAATTCCAATCAGGTGGTTGAACAATAGGTGCAGTGATCAAAGCTTTCTTAAGTATTTCAAATGCTTCTACACAATCATCATCATAGACAAAAGGAATATCATTTTGCAATAAATTAGTCAGAGGCCTAGAGATTTTAGAAAAGTCCTTAATGAACCTCCTATAAAAACCAGCATGACCAAGGAAACTTCTTATACCTTTAATTTCCTTGGGACATGGCATCTTTTCAATAGCATCAACTTTAGCTTTATCAACTTCAATACCTCTTTTAGAAATTTTATGCCCCAAGACAATGCCTTCATTAACCATAAAGTGACACTTTTCCCAATTCAGGACGAGACTAGTGTCTCCACATCTCTACAAAACTCGATCAAGGTTGCTCAAGCAATCATCAAAAGAGGATCCATAGATTGAGAAGTCATCCATGAATACCTCACAAATCTTTTCACAAAAGTCAGAGAATATAGCCATCATGCATCTTTGAAAGGTAGCAAGTGCATTACATAAACCAAAAGGCATATGTCTATAAGCAAAAGTACCGAAAGGGCAAGTAAAAGTAGTTTTTGATTGATCTTCTGCTCACACAGGTATTTGAGAGAAACCAGAATAACCATCTAGAAAGCAGAAATGTGTATGTTTGGATAGTCTTTCTAGCATTTGATCAATAAAAGGTAAAGGGTAATCATCTTTCTTAGTAGCTTTATTTAATTTACGGAAATCAATTACCATCCTATAACCTGTAATAATTCTTTGCGGAATCAATTCATCTTTATCATTAGGAACAACAGTAATACGTCCCTTTTTAGGGACACAATGGACAGGGCTTACCCATTCACTATCAGCAACGGGATACATTATACCTGCCTCAAGGAGCTTTAGTATCTCCTTTCTTACCACTTCTTTCATCTTAGGGTTTAATCGTCATTGAGGATCTCTAACTGGTTTGGCATCTGTCTCCACTTTAATTTTGTGTTGGCATAGAGTGGGACTAATGCCCTTACGATCATCCAGAGTATATCCAATAGCAGCATGGTGCTTCTTCAGAGTTTTCAATAATCTTTCCTCTTCCTGCTCTAAAAGGTTAGCACTAATAATAACAGGATATATCTTCTTTTCATCAAGATAAGCATATTTAAGATTATCAGGTAATGGTTTTAGCTCAAACACGGGGTCACCCTTGGGTGGAGGAGGATCCCCTAGGATTTCAATAGGTAAGTTGTGTTTCAAAATAGGAACCTGTTGAAGGAATACTTCATCTACTTCCCTTCTTTCATACATAAACATATCATTTTCATGGTCTAGCAAATATTTTTCTAACGGATCAGTAGGAGGCACGACAATAGAAGCAAGACCAATTATTTCATCTTTACTAGGTAATTCTTTATCACGGGGTTGTCTACGAAATTTAGCAAAATTAAACTCATGAGTCATATCATCCAAGCCAATCGTAACAACATCCTTTTTGCAATCAATCTTAGCTTGAACAGTGTTCAAGAAGGGTCTACAAAATATAATGGGACAAAAGTCATCTTGTGGGGAACCCAGAACAAGGAAATCAGCAGTCTATTTAAATTTTCCACACAAGACTTCAACATCTCTAACAATCCCAACTGGTGAAATAGTATCTCTATTGGCAAGCTTAATAGTAACATCAATACCTTCTATTTCAGCGGGTGCAATATCATGCATAATTTCTTGGTATAAGAAAATAGCTATTGCACTAGCACTAGCACCCATATCACATAAGCCATGATAACAATGATCTCCTATTTTAACAGAAATAACAGGCATGCCTACAACAAGTCTATGTATCTTAGCATCTGGTCTAGCAATATTAGTAGCTTCATCATAGAAATAAATAACATGCCCATCTATATTATCATCCAAGAGATCTTTAACCATAGCAATACTAGGTTCAGCTTTAATTTGCCCAGGAGGTGTATAAGTTCTAGTATTACTCTTACGAACAATAGTTGAAGCTTTAGCATGATCCTTCATTCTAACAGGAAAAGGTGGTTTCTCAACATAAGTAGTAGGAACAATAGGATCATTATAAGTGATAGTCTTTTCTTCAACTGTAATAGGTGCAACTATTTTTACTTCAATGGGAGGATTATATTTAAACCACTTCTCCTTAGGGAGATCAATGTGAGAAGCAAAAGATTCACAGAAAGAAGCTACTATCTCAGAGTCAAGTCCATATTTAGCGCTAAATCCACGAAAAGCATCGGTATCCATAAAAGATTTAACACAATCAAACTTAGGCGTTATACCTGACTCCTTACCATCGTCGGAACCCCAATCTTCAGATTTGCATTTAATTCTTTCCAATAAGTCCCACTTGAATTCAGTAGTCTTCAGCATATAAGAACCAGCACAGGAAGTATCAAGCATGGTGCGATCATTGAGAGAAAGCCGAGCATAATTTTTTTGAATAATCATTTCTCTTGAGAGCTCATGATTGGGGCATGAATATAACATTGACTTAAGCCTCCCCCAAGCTTGAGCGATGCTTTCTCCTTCGCGAGGCTAGAAATTATATATGTAATTACGATCACGGTAAACAAGATGCATAGGATAGAACTTCTGGTGAAATTCCAACTTCAATCATTTATAGTTCCAAGATCCCGTATCATCACATAGCCTATACCATGTCAATGCATATCCCTTCAAAGATAAAGGGAAAACCTTCCTCTTAACAACGTCATCGGGAATACCTGCAAGCTTAAATAATCCACAAACTTCATCCACAAAGATAAGGTGTAAATCAGGATGCAATGTTCCATCTCCTGCAAAGGTATTAGCTAGCAGTTTCTCTATCATACCCGAAGGAATTTCAAAGTCAACATTTTCAGTAGGTTCAGTAGGTTGAGGAGCAACTCTTTGCTCTACTGGTCGGGGCGAAGATACCCTGAACAAGCCCCTCAAAGGATTAGTTTCCATAGTAACAAGTGACAGAAAATTTCAGCACACTATATAAATGTTTCCTTACCAAGTTCCACTCACCAAAGGCGCTTAACTCCCTGGAAATGGCGCCAGAAAAGAGTCTTGATGACCCACAAGTATAGGGGATCTATCATAGTCCTTTCGATAAGTAAGAGTGTCGAACCCAACGAGGAGCAGAAGGAAATGACAAGCGGTTTTCAGTATGGTACTCTCTGCAAGCACTGAAATTGTAGGTAACAGATAGTTTTGTGATAAGATAATTTGTAACGGGTAACAAGAAATGAAAGTAAATAAGGTGCAGCAAGGTGGCCTGCTACGTCTTGAGCTTGCATTGGTTTTCCTTGAAGAGGAAAGGGTGATGCAGCATAGTAGCGTAAGTATTTCCCTCAGTTTTTGAGAACCAAGGTATCAATCCAGTAGGAGGCTCCTCACAAGTCCCACGCACCTACACAAACAAACAAAGAACTCGCAACCAACGCGATAAAGGGGTTGTCAATCCCTTCACGGCCACTTGCGAAAGTGAGATCTGATAGAGATAATATGATAAGATAAATATATTTTTGGTATTTTATAATATAGATGCAGAAAGTAAAGATGCAAATAAAAGTAGATTGAAAGCTTATATGATAAAAGATAGACCCGGGGGCCATAGGTTTCACTAGAGGCTTCTCTCAAGATAGCATAAGTATTACGGTGTGTGAACAAATTACTGTCGAGCAATTGATAGAAAAGCGAATAATTATGAGATTATCTAGGCATGATCATGTATATAGGCATCACGTCCGTGACAAGTACACCGACTCCTGCCTGCATCTACTACCATTACTCCACACATCGACCGCTATCCAGCATGCATCTAGAGTATTAAGTTCATAAGAATAGAGTAACACATTAAGAAAGATGACATGATGTAGAGGGATAAACTCAAGCAATATGATATAAACCCCATCTTTTTATCCTTGATGGCAACAATACAATATGTGCCTTGCAAACCTTTCTGTCACTGGGTAAGGACACCGCAAGATTGAACCCAAAGCTAAGCACTTCTCCCATAGCAAGAAAGATCAATCTAGTAGGCCAAACCAAAACGATAATTCGAAGAGACTTGCAAAGATAACTCAATCATACATAAAATAATTCAGAGAAGATTCAGATATTTCTCATAGATAAACTTGATCATAAACCCACAATTCATCGGATCTCGACAAACACACTGCAAAAAGAGTTTACATCGAATAGATCTCCACAAGAGAGGGGGAGAACATTGTATTGAGATCCAAAAAGAGAGAAGAAGCCATCTAGCTAATAACTATGGACCCGAAGGTCTGTGGTAAACTACTCACAACTCATCGGAAGGGCTATGGTGTTGATGTAGAAGCCCTCCGTGGTGGATTCCCCCTCCGGCAGAACGCCGGTGACGGCTCCAAGTGTTGGAAATATGCCCTAGAGGCAATAATAAGGTAGTTATTATTATATTTCCTTGTTCATGATAATCGTTTATTATCCATGCTATAATTGTATTGATAGGAAACTCAGATACATGTGTGGGTACATAGACAACACCATGTCCCTAGTAAGCCTCTAGTTGACTAGCTCGTTGATCAATAGATGGTTACGGTTTCCTGACCATGGACATTGGATGTCGTTGATATCGGGATCACATCATTAGGAGAATGATGTGATGGACAAGACCCAATCCTAAGCCTAGCAAAAAGTTCATGTAGTTCGTATGCTAAAGCTTTTCTAATGTCAAGTATATTTTCCTTAGACCATGAGATTGTGCAACTCCCGGATACCGTAGGAATGCTTTGGGTGTACCAAACGTCACAATGTAACTGGATGGCTATAAAGGTACACTATGGGTATCTCCGAAACTGTCTGTTGGGTTGGCACAAATCGAGACTGGGATTTGTCACTCCGTGTGACGGAGAGGTATCTCTGGGCCCACTCGGTAGGACATCACCATAATGTGCACAATGTGACTAAGGGGTTGATCACGGGATGATGTGTTACGGAATGAGTAAAGAGACTTGCCGGTAACGAGATTGAACAAGGTATCGGCATGCCGACGATCGAATCTCGGGCAAGTACAATACCACTAGACAAAGGGAATTGTATACGGGATTGATTGAGTCCTTGACATCGTGGTTCTTCCGATGAGATCATCGTGGAACATGTGGGAGCCAACATGGGTATCCAGATCCTGCTGTTGGTTATTGACCGGAGAACATCTCGGTCATGTCTGCATGGTTCCCGAACCCGTAGGGTCTACACACTTAAGGTTCGATGACGCTAGGGTTATAAAGGAAGTTTGTATGTGGTTACCGAATGTTGTTACGAGTCCCAGATGAGATCCCGGATGTCACGAGGAGTTCCGGAATGGTCCGGAGGTAAAGGTTTATATATGGGAAGTCCTATTTTGGGCACCGGAAAAGTTTCGGGTGTTATCGGTAACGTACCGGGACCACCGGGAGGGTCCCGGGGGTCCACCAAGTGGGGCCATCGGCCCTAGAGGGCTGCATGGGCCATGTGTGGGAGGGGACCAGCCCCAGGTGGGCTGGTGCGCCCCCCCACAAGGGCCCAAGGCGCCTAGGGTTTTGGGGAGGGGAGCACCCACCTTACTTGGGGGGCAAGTTTCCCCTCTCCCCCCCCTGTCGGTGTCAAAACCGGCGGATCTCGGGTAGGGGGTCCCGAACTGTGCGTCTAGGCAGATGGTAACAAGAGACAAGGGACATGATGTTTTTACCCAGGTTCGGGCCCTCTCGATGGAGGTAAAACCCTACTCCTGCTTGATTAATATTGATGATATGGGTAGTACAAGAGTAGATCTACCACAAGATCAAAGAGGCTAAACCCTAGAAGCTAGCCTATGGTATGATTGTTGTTCGTCCTACGGACTAAAACCCTCCGGTTTATATAGACACCGGAGAGGGTTAGGGTTACACAAAGTCGGTTACAATGGTAGGAGATCTACATATCCGTATTGCCAAGCTTGCCTTCCACGCCAAGGAAAGTCCCATCCGGACACGGGACGAAGTCTTCAATCTTGTATCTTCACAGTCCAGGAGTCCGGCCAACGGTGATAGTTCGGCTATCCGGACACCCCCTGATCCAGGACTCCCTCAGTAGCCCCTGAACCAAGCTTCAATGACGACGAGTCCGGCGCGCATATTGTCTTCGGCATTGCAAGGCGGGTTCCTCCTCCGAATACTTCATAGAAGATTTTGAACACAAGGATAGTGTCTGGCTCTGCAAAATAAGTTCCACATACCACCGTAGAGAGAATAATCTTTACACAAATTCAATCTGCTGACGTATTCTGTGGCGTGACATCACACCACGGCCAAGCCTTTATTGGAATCGTTTTTCCTGTCCCACCTCAGCGCGTTTAACGAGGCGGTTTTTTGGCACGTCTTGTCAAAGCAGAGATCGTGTCCCCTTATTCCGAGATTCTCATCAATACGGGCGTGGGTAACCTAGTCGTGCCCATTGGCGTGCCTCCTCTATCGAAGGCGAGCCCCGAACGGTCACGGGGAGGGCTCTTGGTATTCAACCTCTTTATAACGAGACCAAGGCCCACTCCTTTCTTTCAATCTCAATTTAATCCGCCCCTCGCCTCAAGTTCCAACACCCAAGGCTCTAGATTCAGGCGCTTCGGACCTCCGAGGATGTCCGGCTCCGATCTGCAAGGCCGGTGGATGCCTTCCTCCATCAGAAAGAAGACATGCTAAAGCTGAGAGATGCCCGGTATCTAACCGGCGAAATTTTGCACAGGCTGCCTGCCCAAGGGCAGGTTATTCCCACTCCCAAGCCTGGTGAGAGCGTGGTGTTCGTGTCTCACTTCCTTTGGGGGTTAGGCTTCCCGACGGACCCCTTCGTGAGAGGGCTCATGTTTTATTATGGGCTGGAATTTCATGACTTGGATCCGGAGTCCATCCTCCACATCTCATCGTTCATTGTCGTATGTGAAGCCTTCCTCCGCATTACCCCTCACTTCGGGTTGTGGCTCAAAACCTTCAAAGTGGAACCGAAGATGATCAAGGGGTAGCAGACAGAGTGCGGAGGGGCTGTTATAAGCAAGAATGTTGATGCTCCATGGCCCGAGGGCTCTTTTCAAGAGCAGCTCAGTCTGTGGCAACAAGAGTGGTTTTATATCACTGCTCCCAGGGGCACAAAATGGGTGGCGCCACCTGCCTTTCGCTCGGGTCCTCCACCGCGGCTGGCGTCATGGGTCAATAAAGGGCTCGACTGGGGGCCGTCCAAGGACGTGCCCTTGTTGCAGGGTCGTATTCGAGACCTCCTAGAGAGAGAGATCAATCAGGTCGTAGTAGCGCAGGTCATGCTGATTCGTCGCACCCTGCCCTACAAACATCGCCCCCTCCGCCTGTGGGAGTTCAATCCGGAGGGACCACGAGCTCTCCAACATTTTATGGGCGTAACGCCCGTGGAGATGTACCAACTGTTCTTCGGATCACGAGCAATGTGTCCGTACTTAACCGAGGATGCAGGTCTGAGCTGCAATCGCCCGGATACTCAAGTAAGTAGTCCTATACCCGGACATGCTATCAGTATATCTATCATAAACTTGCCTTTAAAAGAGCTGTCCCTTGAACAGGAGTGGATAACGAAAGCAAAAATGATTCGGTGTCCGCCCCCCCTCCCTGAGACCACGCCGGATCCTGTGTTAACCATGATGCTAGAGGCTGCGCCTTTTGAAGAAGGCGAAGGGGGGAACAAGGGAGCTACTGCCTCCGCGAAGGAGTTTATCAAGAAAGGAGGGATCGAGAATCCCTCCCTCCAAGGGGAGAAGAGGACCGCTTCTGAAGGTCCAGAGACCAAGGCCTCGAAGCGGGGGAAGAAATCCTCGCCAGAGGGTCTTGCGTCGGGAGATGCCCCGGCCACACTATTTCCCCAAGGAGATTAGCCCTCCAGCGAGTCGTGAGTAAAGAGGGGCATTTTCTTAAAATGAGAGACATCCCTGTCTTATTTCTGAAGATAACCGAAATTTTTCCTTGTAGTTCGGATCTCAGCCCTTCTCAGCAGAGCTCGTCTTCAGGGGATCTCGATCCGGAGATGATGGAGTGCGAAACGCCTCCGCCTGCCGTACCGTCATGCGAGGCGGACGACCCTGAGGTGTCATCACGGAGGGCTTCTCCGAATCCGGCGGGGCTCGAAGGCAGTCGTATGTCCCCTCAAAGCCCTCTGCGTCCGACCTTCGAAAAAGGCCATCGGACAAGTCCGGCGCCGACTGGTGTATGGTCGGAGGGGCTGAAAGATCTGCTCGGGTGAGCGTCTATATCGGAAGAACACCGTGCGCTAATGGGTACGGTGATTGAAAGGATTTCATCCGCTGAAAGCGAATTCATGACGCCATCATGAGTTTATCGACAGGTTTTGAGGTACGCAAAATGATGTACCTTCTGACAGTTTTGCATATAGAATGCGCCCTGTATAGATAGTAGCCCCTGAGTCTCGGTGCATTGTCAAAAATGACAGCGCGACGAGGATCATAATCCCAGGTATAATATGCGTTGTTCCTATGTAGGTGGCGAAGTGTCCGGTGGCAAGCCGGACTGATGAATTTGCCGAACTAAAGCGGCAACTTGATGTGGCAGATTCTGACATCGCGCTTATCAATAAGCGGCTTGACGAGTCACAAGGTATGCAGCTTCTCCACGGACAGCCGGTAAGGTAGCTTAATGTCTGTGCCTTACAACATGTATGCTTGACGGAGATGGTGCCGCTGCCATGGATAACCTTCGGGCGGAACTCACCCGAGCCAAGGAGCAAGCCTGAAAAAGTGATGCGGCTGCCTTAAAAGCGGCCGAAGAGCTGAGAGCCGAACAGGCTGCTCACTGCCGAAGTACGAAAGAAATGGCCGAGATGGCCATAAAGTTGAAGAATGCTACCGACCGTTGCGAGCTTCTTGAAAAAGAAGGTCGAGCAGAACAAGAGGACCTGAAAAAGGCCGCTACTGAGGCCAAGGATGCTCGCTCTGCGATGAGAGCTATGAAAGAGGGGCTACGTCAGGCCGAAGATATTGCGGCTGGAAAGCCTTTTCTGCTGCGGAGGAAATTCACGGATCCCATGTATGCTCAGTTGGGCCAGCTGTGGGGTGCGGAGGATGCTTATCTGGACCTGGCGGCAAGTGCCGCAGACGCGGCCGAACACTTCCAAGGCCAAAAGGATCACGGAATGGAAGAGCTTTTTTTGGTCGCAGTTCCATAGTCCAGAGCATCCGCTCCCATTGACCGATCGTTTGGCCAAATGGGCTGAGCTGAATAGGTTGTCCGGACTTGCCATGAAGGCTGTCATGACTCATTTGTGGCTGAAAAGGCCCGAGCCAAAGAGTTATTTTGGCTTGGTGCAGCAATTCCTTGGTGCGGTGCCGCATATTGGTGCAATGAAGCGATCAGCATGCATAGAGGGTGCGCGGATGGCTCTTGCCCGTGTCAAGACATACTGGACGGAGATGAAGGCCACCGACATTGCATTCCAGGATTTGGACAGAAGCCGAGTACCTGCCGAGCACTATTTTGAGGAAGTCCTGCAGGGCGCTCGTTTAATAGAGACGCAGTGCTCAAAGGATATTATGTTCAAATGACATGTATGATTTGTGAAACAATATAATATAAGGGCTTTCTATACTTGTGCGTTCAAGTATTAAAATACCTCATGTGCGGCCGTTAATGTATATGCGTATATAACCTGAAAGATGGCAGTCTTCGGCTTCAGCCCCCACGCACATATTGCGGGGGTGTTTGCAAAAAAGGCGCATTTTCACACTTAATCCAACGTCTTGGTCCTGTGAAGGAGGTGATAGCGTAGCAAACTAGGCAACCGGACTATAATGCTTTATCACTTTCACTTAGCCATAGGAGTTCGATGGTGGGGCTACTATATAGCCCCTAGGGGCACTGCGCTCTCCCGAATTCGGGGCGCGTATGTGCCTAACCGGGAAACGGTCCTTCATTAATGCGAAGGAATTCTAAACATTCCGGTGGGTCATCGAGTGGTTGACCAGTATCACGCTATATCATGACAGTCAGTTTTCGGCTTTCTCTACTGAGGTGCTCACCAGGCCGAACCCGGGCACAATCACAGTAGTTCTCCTGGTGCCGCGTTAGCCGATAGAGCGGAACGTAAGGCAGCAAAACACAGGAGCCAGGCAAACCCAACATTTGACCAAAGACATGATTCGGAGCTGATGCATATAAGGCCTAACTCGAGATGCCGAACACTCCCTAAGGTATTCGGTCTTTATGAAAATGGACAGAACAATGCCCTAAGCCCCTAGTGTCCAGGTACGCGCAAAAAATTCTGACGCGGCCGATGCCAAAACGCCAGCCTCCTCCTCGGTTATAGCAAGAAACCGGGGGGTGTGTATCAACAAGAGACAGTAAAAAAGGTTTACGCAGGGTCTTAATCTGAAAAGAATCCTTGCAACGGGTCCCTACTGCACGTCTGCGCCTGTGTCTCCGTTGTGCCGTATCCTGGACGGGTGTAGCACAATGTTCATCTGTAAAGGAGAAGAACTTAGTTGAAGAAAGATCGTGAGAAAAATGTACTTTATATTAAATAAAAGGAGTACGATTCAAAAAGCGAATAAAATTGAGCTTTATTGTCTCTTGTTGTACATGCATGCAGCCCCTTGTACGGGGTTGTGCGGCTAGTAGGCCTTCATATGTTTACGCTGGACTCATCTAGCCGTGTCCGGGGTCCGAATGACCTGTTCAGGTGCTTGGTTTAGCGGAGCCGGATTAGTGTGTGACTGTCCAGGCAGTCTCACGTTCTTCCGTGCTCGAGTAACACTTGATATTTCCCTTTAATGAGATGATGCCGCGTGGACCGGGCATTTTAAGTGTAAGAGATGCATAATGCGGTATTGTGTTAAAGAGGGCGAAAGCTTCACGTCCCAATAGTGCTTGATAACTACTTTTGAATGGGGCGATATGGAAGGTTAACTTTTCGCGGCAGAAGTTGTCGGATGAGCCGAACACAACTTCTAGCAGTAGGGAGCCCGTGCAATGGGCATATAGGCCTGGCATTACAACCTTGAAGGAGGTGTTTCTGTGGTGAATTTTGGTTGGGTCTATCCCCATTTTGCGGATTGTGTCCTGATATAGCAGGTTTATATCACTACCGCTGTCCATTAGGACTTCTGTGAATTGGAGTCCGTCGATTATAGGATCTAATATCAGGGTAGTCCATCCTGCGTTCCGGATACGTCCGGAGTAATCCTGATGATCAAAGGTGATTGGTTTTGACAACCAATGTCGGGACTCCGCTGGGATAGGCCGTGTGGCGCGTATTTCTATGGGCGCTGTTCTGATTTTCCCTTTTCTCACTTGAAGTGATTTTACTGTTTTGACTTCTTGTGGGAAATTCTTTTGTTTTCCGGTGCTTTGCTTGTGGGGTTCGTCATCGTATTCGCTTGGTGTGTCGAGTCCCTTGTGTTCGGCATTGAGTTTGCCAGACTGCTTGAAGACCCAACAATCTCTGTGGGTATGGTTTGCAGGCTTCCCGGGGGTACTATGGATTTGGCATATTTTGTCCAAGATTTTGTTTAAGTTGGATAGCTCGTGGCTGTTATCCTTGAGGGGCAGTTTTTTATGATTCTGCCGAGAGCTTTTGAATCCGGCGTTGACTGCCGTGCTCTTCGGGTTGTTTCCCCTTGTCCAGCGCTGGTCCTTGCTACGTCATGGTTTCCCGTTTCCATCTCTGACTTCGGATGTACTTGGGTCGCTGGTACTACATCTTGCCAGCCAACTATCCTCTCCCGCGCAAAAGCGGGTCATGAGGCTTGTTAGTGCGGCCATTGTTCTTGGCTTATCCTGGCCAAGGTGCCTGGCGAGCCATTCGTCTCGGGCATTGTATTTGAAATCTGCTAAGGCTTCGATGTCTGGACAGTCGACTATTTGGTTCTTTTTAGTGAGGAACCTGTTCCAGAATTTGCGGGCTGACTCTCCGGGTTGTTGAGTTATGTGACTTAAATCATCTGCATCCGGAGGGCGTACATAAGTCCCTTGAAAGTTTGCCCAAAAAGCATCCTCGAGCTCTTCCCAACTTCCAATGGTATTTTCATGGAGGCTTTTAAGCCAGTGCCGTGCTGGCCCTTTGAGCTTGAGGGGTAAGTATTTTATGGCGTGGAGATCATCTCCTCTAGCCATGTGTATGTGGAGGATGTAATCCTCAATCCAGACTCCCGGGTCTGTTATTCCGTCGTATGCCTCTATGTTTACGGGTTTAAATCCCGCTGGGAATTCGTGATCCAGCACCTCATCGGTGAAACATAGGGGGTGTGCGGCTCCCCTATATTTGGGTGTGCCGTGATGTTCGGATATTTGGCGTGTTGCATTGCTTAGAAGAGCTTGCTTTCTTGGCCCGTAGATGGACCTAACTGGGCCATCCTTTTGATGCGAATCCTTATCCGGATCGCGTGCCGGCTTGTGTGCGGCGCCGCTTGCCGCTATATGCTTGTCATGTGGTCGTCTATCCGACCGGGCGGCCTCTTTGTTCTTTGATTGCGGGGGCTCCAAGGCCTCCTCATTGAATTCGGGCAATAGTTTGCGCTTCGGGTATCTCTTTGTTTGGCGACTGTTTTTTGCCGTATTTGTCTGCGGTGTTGAGTACTTTGCTCCATCTGATTCTGAGTGCATCTTCCGCTGTTTTGAGCTTCCGCTTCTGCTTTTTCAGGCTACGCGTAGTGGCGACGAGCCTTTTGTGGAGGTTCTTCTGCTCCAACAACTTGTCCGGTGTGAGATTGTCCGGACTGTTATCTTCGCCGGGGACGAGTTGTTTATCCAAGTTGTCCTGTTCGAATGGTTGTTCAATGGCATGTTCATCGTCCACCGGTTCGACCTGCTCTATGGCTGGGTCTGTATGGCCGCCGTCTTTGTCGAGGCGGGACTTTGTGTGGCGCTTTCGTCGTTGTCTTGATTGCTTTTCGAGGGATTTATCCTTCGTAGCGTCCCATTGTTCCTCGTCGTCACTTCCTTTAGGTGTATCCACCATGTATACATCGTGAGATGGGGTGGCTATCCAGTACCCTCTAGGTGCTGGTTCGTGGTTATCTCCTACATCATCGTCCATACCGTCGATGTCTTCGGAGTCGAAATTGAGCACGTCATTTAAACTTTCGACAGTGGCTATGAAGTGGGTGGTGGGCGGGTGTTGAATTTCTTTGTCGTCTGCATCCCAACCTTCCTGACCATAGTCCGGCCAGGGCTCTCCTGATAAAGAGAGATACTTTAGTGAATTCAGGATGTCGCCAAGGGGCGAGTGCTGAATGATGTCCGCGACAGTGAACTCCATAACCAGCGCCCAATCGGATTTGATTGGTAGGGGCGCGGGAGGTTCAGAGTCCGGAGAGGAGTCGGGCACCTCGGAGTCACGGGCTTTGCAAAGGACATGGATGGTGTTCGGCTCAATCGCCGTAGAGATCGTAGACCCTGAGGCGGTGTCCAGCCACTCGTCCTCGATCGGCGAAGTCGGCTCCGAGCTAAGGGTTTGAGCGGACGCTGGTGCGGCCTCTAGGGCACTGTTCGGCGGCAGAGCTAGATCATGCCCATCGAGACAGTGCGGTGCACTTGGCTATGGCTCGAATCCGTCGAAGATCAAGTCTCCGCGGATGTCAGCCGTGTAGTTCAAACTCCCAAATCTGACCTGATGGCCAGGGGCGTAGCTCTCGATCTGCTCTAGATGGCCAAGTGAATTGGCCCGCAGTGCAAAGCCGCCGAATACGAAGATCTGTCTGGGGAGAAAAGTCTCGCCCTGGACCACGTCGTTGTTGATGATCGAAGGAGCCATCGGGCCTAAAGGTGACGACACAGAGGAACTCTCAATGAAAGCACCAATTTCGGTGTCAAAACCGGCGGATCTCGGGTAGGGGGTCCCGAACTGTGCGTCTAGGCGGATGGTAACAGGAGACAAGGGACACGATGTTTTTACCCAGGTTCGGGCCCTCTCGATGGAGGTAAAACCCTACTCCTGCTTGATTAATATTGATGATATGGGTAGTACAAGAGTAGATCTACCACGAGATCAAAGAGGCTAAACCCTAGAAGCTAGCCTATGGTATGATTGTTGTTCGTCCTACAGACTAAAACCCTCCGGTTTATATAGACACCATAGAGGGTTAGGGTTACACAAAGTCAGTTACAATGGTAGGAGATCTACATATCCGTATTGCCAAGCTTGCCTTCCATGCCAAGAAAGTCCCATCCGGACACGGGAAGAAGTCTTCAATCTTGTATCTTCACAGTCCAGGAGTCCGGCCAACAGTGATAGTTCGGCTATCCGGACACCCCCTGATCCAGGACTCCCTCACCCCCCTTGGCCGCCACCCTAGATGGGTTTGGGGCTGCCGCACCCCTTGGGGTGGGAACCCTAGAGGGGGCGCAGCCCCCTCCCTCTCCCCTATATATACTTGAGGTATTTGGGGCTGAAAACACAAGAGTTTCCACCTCTCCCTGGCGCAGCCCTACCTCTCTTTCTCCTCCTCTCCCCGCGGTGCTTGGTGAAGCCCTGCAGGATTGCCACGCTCCTCCATCACCACCACGCCGTTGTGCTGCTGCTGGATGGAGTCTTCCTCAACCTCTCCCTCTCTCCTTGCTGGATCAAGGCATGGGAGACGTCACCGGGTTGTACGTGTGTTGAATGCGGAGGTGTCGTCCATTTGGCACTAGGATCTCCGGTGATTTGGATCACGACGAGTGCGACTCCTTCAACCCCGTTCTCTTGAACGCTTCCGCTTATCGATCTACAAGGGTATGTAGATGCACTCTCCTTCCCCTCGTTGCTAGTCTCTCTATAGATAGATCTTGGTTACTCATAGGAAAATTTTGAATTTCTGCTACGTTCCCCAACACCAAGATGGGATCTCGCGGATACATGACATTATGGTGGCGGAAATATTTCTTTGGTGGCTCCCTGGATGTTTTTGGGGTATGTAGGCTTATATAGGAGGAAGAAGTACGTCGGTGGCCGCTCGAGGGGCCCACGAGACAGGGGGCGTGACCAGGAGGGGTGGGCGCGCCGTCCTATCTCCTGGCCGCCTCGATTGCTTCTTGACTTGCACTATAAGTCCTCCGGATCACGTTCATTCCAAAAATCACGCTCCCAAAGGTTTCATTCCGTTTGGACTCTATTTGATATTCCTTTTCTTCGAAATACCGAAATAGGCAAAAAAAATAGCAATACGGGCTGGGCCTCCAGTTAGTAGGTTAGTCCCAAAAATGATATAAATGTGTAAAATAAAGCCCATAAACATCCAAAACAGGTAATATAATAGCATGGAACAATCAAAAATTATAGATATGTTGGAGACGTATCATGGCCCAATCCTTTTTGTAGCAAAGGACAAGCCTGGACAATTTCTTATAATGAGAAAAGCGCTCCCGAGGACACATGTGAATTATCGTCAAGCTAGTTTCATCACGCTCATATGATTCGCATTCAGTACTTTCATAATTTGATATGTGGGTGGACCGGTGCTTGGGTACTGCCCTTACTTGGACAAGCATCCCACTTATGATTAACCCCTATTGCAAGCATCCGCAACTACAAAAGAAGTATTCAGGTAAACCTAACCATATCATGAAACATATGGATCCAAATCAGCCCCTTACGAAGCAACACATAAACTAGGGTTTAAGCTTCTGTCACTCTAGCAACCCATCATCTACTTATTACTTCCCAATGCCTTCCTCTAGGCCCAAATAATGGTGAAGTGTCATGTAGTCGACGTTCACATAACACCACTAGAGGAGAGACAACATACATCTCATCAAATATTGAACGAATACCAAATTCACATGACTACTAATAGCAAGACTTCACCCATGTCCTCAGGAACAAACGGAACTACTCACAAAGCATATTCATGTTCATAATCAGAAGAGTATTAATATGCATATTCATGTTCATAAACGGAACTACTCACAAAGCATATTCATGTTGAATGCGGAGGTGCCGTCCGTTCGGTACTAGGATCTCCGGTGATTTGGATCACGACGAGTACGACTCCTTAAACCCCGTTCTCTTGAACGCTTCCACTTAGCGATCTACAAGGGTATGTAGATGCACTCTCCTTCCCCTCATTGCTAGTCTCTCCATAGATAGATCTTGGTGACTCGTAGGAAAATTTTGAATTTCTGCTACGTTCCCCAACAGTGGTATCAGAGCCAGGTTTATTGCGTAGATTCTATGCACGAGTAGAACACAAAGTAGTTGTGGGCGTTGATTTTGTTCAATATGCTTACCGTTACTAGTCCAATCTTGATTTGGCGGCATTGTGGGATGAAGCGGCCCGGACCGACCTTACACGTACACTTACGTGAGACAGGTTCCACCGACTGACATGCACTTGTTGCATAAGGTGGCTAGCGGGTGCCAGTCTCTCCCACTTTAGTCGGATCGGATTCGATGAAAAGGGTCCTTATGAAGGGTAAATAGCAATTGGCATATCACATTGTGGCTTTTTCGTAGGTAAGAAACGTTCTTGCTAGAAACCCATAGCAGCCACGTAAAACATGCAAACAACAATTAAAGGACGTCTAACTTGTTTTTGCAGGGTATGCTATGTGATGTGATATGTCCAAGAAGAATGTGATGAATGATATGTGATGTATGAGATTGATCATGTTCTTGTAATAGGAATCACGACTTGCATGTCGATGAGTATGACAACCGGCAGGAGCCATAGGAGTTGTCTTTATTTATTGTATGACCTGCGTGTCATTGAACAACACCATTTAATTACTTTACTTTATTGCTAACCGGTAGCTATAGTAGTAGAAGTAATAAGTTGGCGAGACAACTTCATGGAGACATGATGGTGGAGATCATGGTGTCATGCCGGTGACGATGATGATCATGGAGCCCCGAAGATGGAGATCAAAAGGAGCAAAATGATATTGGCCATATCATGTCACTTTTTGATTGCATGTGATGTTTATCATGTTTATGCATCTTATTTGCTTAGAACGACGGTAGTAAATAAGATGATCCCTCATTAAAATTTCAAGAAAGTGTTCCCCCTAACTATGCACCGTTGCGAAAGTTCGTCATTTCGAAGCACCACGTGATGATCGGGTGTGATAGATTCTAACGTTCACATACAACAGGTGTAAGCCAGATTTACACACACGAAACACTTAGGTTGACTTGATGAGCCTAGCATGTACAAACATGGCCTCGGAACACAAGAGACTGAAAGGTCGAGCGTGAGTCGTATAGTAGATACGATCAACATGAAGATGTTCACCGATGATGACTAGTCCGTCTCACGTGATGATCGGACACGGCCTAGTTGACTCGGATCATGTAATCACTTAGATGACTAGAGGGATGTCTATCTGAGTGGGAGTTCATAAGATGAACTTAATTATCCTGAACATAGTCAAAAGATCTTTGCAAATTATGTCGTAAGCTCGCGCTTTAGTCCCACTGTTTAGATATGTTCCTAGAGAAAATATAGTTGAAAGTTGATAGTAGCAATTATGCGGACTGGGTCCGTGAACTGAGGATTGTCCTTGTTGCTTTGTAGAAGGCTTATGTCCTTAATGCACCGCTCGGTGTGCTGGACCTCGAACGTAGTCTGTGGATGTTGCGAACATCTAACATACACGTCTTGATAACTACATGATAGTTCAGTTAAATGGTTTAGAGTAGAGGCACCAAAGACGTTTTCGAAACGTTGCGGAACATATGAGATGTTTCGAGGGCTGAAATTGGGATTTCAGGATCGTGCCCACGTCAAGAGGTATGAGACCTCCGACGATTTTCTTAGCCGGCAAACTAAGGGAGAAAAGCTCAATCATTGAGCTTGTGCTCAGATTGTCTAAGTACAACAATCACTTGAATCGAGTGGGAGTTGATCTTCCAGATGAGATAGTGATGTTTCTCCAAAGTCATTGCCACCAAGCTGCTAGAGCTTCGTGATGAACTATAACATATTAGGGATAGATATGATGATCCTTGAAGTATTCGCGATGTTTGACACCGCGAAAGTAGAATTCAAGGAGGAGCATCAATTGTTGATGGTTAGTAAAACCACTAGTTTCAAAAAGGGCAAGGGCAAGAAGGGATACTTCATGAAATGGGAAATCAGCTGCTGCTCCAGTGAAGAAACCCAAGGTTGAACCCAAACCCGAGACTAAGTGCTTCTGTAATAAGGGGAACAGCCACTGGAGCAGAATCACCCTAGATACTTGGAAGATGAGAAGGCTGACAAGGTCGATAGAAGTATATTGGATATACATTATGTTAATGTGTACTTTACTAGTACTCCTAGCAGCACCAGGGTATGATATACCGGTTCGGTTGCTAAGTGTTAGTAACTCAAAATAAAAGGCTACGGAATAAACGAAGACTAGCTAAAGGTGAGCTGACGATATGTGTTGGAAATGTTTTCCAATCTTGATGTGATCAAGCATCGCACGCTCCCTCTACCATCGAGTTTGGTGTTTGCGTTGAGCATAGACATGATTGGATTATGTCTATCGTAATACGGCTATTCATTTAAGGAGAATAATGGTTACTTTGTTTATTCGAATAATACCTTCAATGGTCTTGCACCCAAAATGAATGGTTTATTGAATCTCAATTGTAGTGATACACATGTTCATGCCAAAAGATACAAGATAGTAATGATAGTACCACCTAGTTGTGGCACTGCCATGTAAGTCATAAAACACATGAAGAAGCTCCATGTTGATGGATCTTTGGACTCACTCGTTTTTGAAAAGTTTGAGACATGCAAACCATGTCTATTGGTATGTACGCATGAAGAAACTCCATGCAGATGGATCGTTTTGGACTCACTTGATTTTGAATCACTTGAGACATGCAAATCATACCACATGGGCAAGATGACTGAAAGCCTCGTTTTCAGTAAAATGGAACAAGAAAGCAACTTGTTGGAAGTAATACATTTTGATGTGTGTAGTCCAATGAGTGCTGAGGCACACAGTGGATATTGTTGTGTTCTTACTTCACAGATGATTTGAGTAGATACTGAGTATATTTACTTGATGAAACACAAGTCTGAATTATTGAATGGCTCAAGTAATTTCAGAGTGAAGTTGAAGATCATCGTGACAAGAGGATAAAATGTCTATGATATGATCATAGATGAGTATCTGAGTTATGAGCTTTGGCACGCAATTAAGACATTGTGGAAATTGTTTCACAATTAATACCGCCCGGAACACCATAGTGTGATGGTGTGTCCGAACATCATAGATGCACCCTATTGGATATGGTGCATACCATGATGTCTCTTATCGAATTACCACTATCGTTTATGGGTTAGGCATTAGAGACAACCGCACTCACTTTAATTGGGCACCAAGTAATTCCGTTGAGACGACACCGTTTGAACTATGGTTTGGAGAAACCTAAGTTGTCGTTTCTTAAAAGTTTGGGGCTGCGACGCTTATGTGAAAAAGTTTCAGGTTGATAAGCTCGAACCCAAAGCGGATAAAATGCATCTTCATAGGACACCCAAAACAGTTGGGTATACCTCGTAATTCAGATCCGAAAGCAATAGGGATTGTTTCTTGAATCAGGTCCTTTCTCGAGAAAAGTTTCTCTCGAAAGAATTGAGTGGGAGGATGGTGGAGACTTGATGAGGTTATTGAACCGTCACTTCAACTAGAGTGTAGCAGGGCACAGGAAGTTGTTCCTATGGCGTCTACACCAATTGAAGTAGAAGCTTATGATAGTGATCATGGAGTTTTGGATCAAGTCACTGCCGTACCTCGTAGGGTGACAAGGATGCATACTACTTCAGAGTGGTACAGAAATCCTGTCTTGAAGGTCATGTTGCCAGACAACAATGAACCTATGAGCTATGGAGAAGCGATGGTGGGCCCATATTCCGACAAATGGTTAGAAGCCATGAAATCCGAGATAGGATCCATGTATCAGAACAAAGCATGGACTTTGGTGGACTTGCCCGATGATCGGCAAGCCATTGAGATAAATGGATCTTTAAGAAGAAGACGGACGTGGATGGTAATGTCACCGTCTATGAAGCTCGACTTGTGGTGAATAGTTTTTCACAAGTTCAAGGAGTTGACTACGATGAGATTTTCTCATCCGTAGTGATGCTTAAGTCCATCGGAATCATGTTAGCATTAGCTGCATTTATGAAATCTGGTAGATGGATGTCGAAACGAGTTTCCTTACCAGTCTTCGTAAGGAAAGGTTGTATGTGATACAATCAAAAAGGTTTTGTCGATCCTAAGGATGCTAAAAGGTATGCTAGCTCCAGCGATCCTTCCATGGACTGGAGTAAGCATCTCGGAGTTGGAATATGCACTTTGATAAGATGATCAAAGATTTTGGGTTTATACAAAGTTTATGAGAAACTTGTATTTCGAAAGAAGTGAGTGGGAGCACTATAGAATTTCTAATGAGTATATGTTGTTGACATATTGTTGATCAGAAATGATGTAGAATTTCTGGAAAGCATATAGGGTTATTTGAAAGGTGTTTTTGAATAGAAAACCTGGATTAAGCTACTTGAACATTGAGCATCAAGATCTATGAGGATAGATCAAAAACGCTTAATGGTACTTTCAAATGAGCATATACCTTGACATGATCTTGAAGGTGTTCAAGATGGATCAGTCAAAGAAGGAGTTCTTGCCTGAGTTGTAAGGTATGAAGTTAAGACTTAAAGCTCGACCACGACAGAAGAGAGAGAAAGGACGAAGGTCGTCCCCTATGCTTTAGACATAGGCTCTACAGTATGCTATGCTGAGTACCGTACCTGATGTGTGCCTTGCCACATGTCTGGCAAGAGGGTACAAAGGTGATCAAGGAGTGGATCACCAGATAGCGGTCAAAATTATCCTTAGAGGAATAAGGATATGTTTCTTGGTTATGGAGGTGATAAAGAGTTTGACGTAAAGAGTTGCGTCAATGCAAGCTTAACACCTATCCGGATAGCTCTGAGTAGAGAAGCCGGATATGTATAGTGGAACAACCATTTGGAATAGCTCCAAGTGGAGCGTGGAAGCAACATTTACAATATGACCTAGAGATTTGCGAAGTACATACGAATCTGAATGTTGCAGACCCGTTGACTAAAACCTATTTCACAAGCAAAACATGATCAAACCCCAGAACTCATTGAGTCTTAATCACATGATGATGTGAATTAGTTTAATGACACTAGTAAACTCTTTGGATGTTGGTCACATGGCGATGTGACCTGTGAGTGTTAATCACATGGCGATGTGAACTAGATTATTGACTCTAGTGCAAGTGGGAGACTGTTGGAAATATGCCCTAGAGGCAATAATAAATTAGTTATTATTATATTTCCTTGTTCATGATAATCGTTTATTATCCATGCTATAATTGTATTGATAGGAAACTCAAATACATGTGTGGGTACATAGACAACACCATGTCTCTAGTAAGCCTCTAGTTGACTAGCTCGTTGATCAATAGATGGTTACAGTTTCCTGACCATGGACATTGGATGTCGTTGATATCGGGATCACATCATTAGGAGAATGATGTGATGGACAAGACCCAATCCTAAGCCTAGCACAAAGATCATGTATTTCGTATGCTAAAGTTTTCTAATGTCAAGTATATTTTCCTTAGACCATGAGATTGTGCAACTCCCGGATACCGTAGGAATGCTTTGGGTGTACCAAATGTCACAACGTAACTGGGTGGCTATAAAGGTACACTACGGGTATCTCCAAAAGTGTCTGTTGGGTTGGCATGAATCGAGACTGGGATTTGTCACTCCGTGTGACAGAGAGGTATCTCTGGGCCCACTCGGTAGGACATCATCATAATGTGCACAATGTGACCAAGGGGTTGATTACGGGATGATATGTTACGAAACGAGTAAAGAGACTTGCCGGTAACGAGATTGAACAAGGTATCGGCATACCGACGATCGAATCTCAGGAAAGTACAATACCGCTAGACAAAGGGAATTGTATACGGGATTGATTGAGTCCTTGACATCGTGGTTCATCCGATGAGATCATCGTGGAACATGTGGGAGCCAACATGGGTATCCAGATCCGCTGTTGGTTATTGGCCGGAGAACGTCTCGGTCATGTCTGCATGGTTCCCGAACCCGTAGGGTCTACACACTTAAGGTTCGATGACGCTAGGGTTATAAAGGAAGTTGTATGTGGTTACCAAATGTTGTTCAGAGTCCCGGATGAGATCCCGGACGTCACGAGGAGTTCCGGAATGGTCCATAGGTAAAGATTCATATATGGGAAGTCCTATTTTGGGCACCGGAAAAGTTTCGGGTGTTATCGGTAACGTACCTGGACCATCGGGAGGGTCCCGGGGGTCCACCAAGTGGGGCCACCGGCCCCAGTGGGCTGCATGGGCCATGTGTGGGAGGGGACCAGCCCCAGGTGGGCTAGTGCGCCCCCCACAAGGGCCCAAGGCGCCTAGGGTTTGGGGAAGGGGAGCACCTTCCTTACTTGGGGGGCAAGTTTCCCCTCTCCCCCGCCTTGGCCGCCACCCTAGATGGGTTTGGGGCTGCCGCAGCCCTTGGGGTGGGAACCCTAGAGGGGGTGCAGCCCCCTCCCTCTCCCCTATATATACTTGAGGTATTTGGGGCTGAAAACACAAGAGTTTCCACCTCTCCCTGGCGCAACCCTACCTCTCTTTCTCTTCCTCTCCCCGCGGTGCTTGGCGAAGCCCTGTAGGATTGCCACGCTCCTCCATCACCACCACGCCGTTGTGCTGCTGCTGGATGGAGTCTTCCTCAACCTCTCCCTCTCTCCTTGCTGGATCAAGGCATGGGAGACGTCACCGGGTTGTACGTGTGTTGAATGCGGAGGTGTCGTCCGTTTGGCACTAGGATCTCCGGTGATTTGGATCACGACGAGTACGACTCCTTCAACCCCGTTCTCTTGAACGCTTCCGCTTAGCGATCTACAAGGGTATGTAGATGCACTCTCCTTCCCCTCGTTGCTAGTCTCTCTATAGATAGATCTTGGTTACTCATAGGAAAATTTTGAATTTCTGCTACGTTCCCCAACACCAAGATGGGATCTCGCGGATACATGACATTATGGTGGCGGAAATATTTCTTTGGTGGCTCCCTGGATGTTTTTGGGGTGTGTAGGCTTATATAGGAGGAAGAAGTACGTCGGTGGCCGCTCGAGGGGCCCACGAGACAGGGGGCGTGACCAGGAGGGGTGGGCGCGCCCTCCTATCTCCTGGCCGCCTCGATTGCTTCTTGACTTGCACTCCAAGTCCTCCGGATCACGTTCGTTCCAAAAATCACGCTCCCAAAGGTTTCATTCCGTTTGGACTCTATTTGATATTCCTTTTCTTCGAAATACTGAAATAGGCAAAAAAAATAGCAATACGGGCTGGGCCTCCAGTTAGTAGGTTAGTCCCAAAAATGATATAAATGTGTAAAATAAAGCCCATAAACATCCAAAACAGGTAATATAATAGCATGGAACAATCAAAAATTATAAATATGTTGGAGACGTATCATGGCCCAATCCTTTTTGTAGCAAAGGACAAGCCTGGACAATTTCTTATAATGAGAAAAGCGCTCCCGAGGACACATGTGAATTATCGTCAAGCTAGTTTCATCACGCTCATATGATTCGCATTCGGTACTTTGATAATTTGATATGTGGGTGGACCGGTGCTTGGGTACTGCCCTTACTTGGACAAGCATCCCACTTATGATTAACCCCTATTGCAAGCATCCGCAACTACAAAAGAAGTATTCAGGTAAACCTAACCATATCATGAAACATATGGATCCAAATCAGCCCCTTACGAAGCAACACATAAACTAGGGTTTAAGCTTCTGTCACTCTAGCAACCCATCATCTACTTATTACTTCCCAATGCCTTCCTCTAGGCCCAAATAATGGTGAAGTGTCATGTAGTCGACGTTCACATAACACCACTAGAGGAGAGACAACATACATCTCATCAAATATTGAACGAATACCAAATTCACATGACTACTAATAGCAAGACTTCACCCATGTCCTCAGGAACAAACGGAACTACTCACAAAGCATATTCATGTTCATAATCAGAAGAGTATTAATATGCATAAAGGATCTGAACATATGATCTTCCACCAAGTAAACCAATTAGCATCAACTACAAGGAGTAATCAACACTACTAGCAACCCACATGTACCAATTTGTGGTTTTGGATACAAGATTGGATACAAGAGATGAACTAGGGTTTGAGAGGAGATGGTGCTGGTGAAGATGTTGATGGAGATTGACCCCCTCCCGATGAGAGGATCTTTGCTGATGATGATGGTGATGATTTCCCCCTCTCGGAGGAAGTTTCCCCGGCAGAACAGCTCCGCCGGAGCCCTAGATTGGTTCTGCCAAGGTTCCGCCTCGTGGCGGCGGAGTTTCGTCCTGTGAGCTTGCTTATGATTTTTTTCCAGGGTAAAAGACCTCATATAGCAGAAGATGGGCACCGGAGGGCCACCAGGGGGCCCAGGAGACAGGGGCACGCCCAGTAGGGGGGTCACCCTCCTGGACAGGGTGTGGGCCCCTTCAGGTACTTTCTTTGCTCATAAATTCTTGTTAAATCCAAAAATGACTTTCATGGAGTTGCGGGACTTTTGGAGCTGTGCAGAATAGGTTTCCAATGTTTGCTCCTTTTCCAGCCAGAATCCCAACTGCCGGCATTCCCCCTCTTCATGGTAAACCTTGTAAAATAAGAGAGAATAGCCATAAGTATTGTGACATAACGTGTAATAACAGCCCATAATGCAATAAATATTGATATAATAGCATGATGCAAAATGGACGTATCAATCATCAACATCTTCTTCGGAGTCTTCGTCAAAGTCTTCATCTCACAAGAAGACCTCATCAAGCAAGGCTCGTGCATTTATTGGCAAGGAGATGGATTCAAAGGAGGAGTTTGCCTCTGAGGAGGCGGAGGTGGAGTCCCAGGAGGAGTCTGATTCAGGCGTGGCAAGCCTGGCTTTGGCGTCAGCGTTCGCCGCCAAGTCAATTTTCAATACTGAAGACAATGGTCACAACGTTGAAGCCAAAGCTGATGATGATGATGATGATGATGATGACTCTGCTCCAACATACTACTTCATGGCACGTGGTGCCAAGGCAACCTCACGCGATGCCTATTTCCAAACCTCTACTGAAGATGACTCTGAATGTGAATCCAAACCTAGCTATAAGACACTTGCTAAAATTGCAACTGAGCAACAAACTACTGTGGAACATACTCAAAAGCTGCTAGACAAAAGCGATGACCTGTTGGACGCGGAAATGAGTTGAACTCAGTCCTTAATCAAATATATTAAAAGTCTTCGCGTTAATTATGAAGAACTTGAAAGTCATCATGAAACTCTCTCAGCCTCTCATGAGAAGCTTTCCTACGACTATCTTCAAAGGAAGCAGGATCTTGAGAAACTGAGAGTGTCTCATGAAGATCTTCAAAAGAGAACGATTCACTACTCGCCCAACAGATCAGTTCCGCTCAGGTAGAATTTTGTTACACCATGCTTAAAGTGTCTTGAGCATGATAATGCTGTCTCTGTTGCTGGAAGTTCTACTACTTCTGATGTTGCAATATCCTCAATTGTTGATGTGGTAACTAACCCCTCTACTGAGTATGCCACTACTATTGCTGATGAGAATGCTAGGTTGAAGACATTGCTTGAGACTAGCATGTACAAAAGCCTCAAAGGGCATCAGACTTTGTGCGATGTCCTCAAGAAACATATTCTGAACCGAAACCCTAGGAAAGAGGGTGTTGGGTTCGAGAGGAAAATGAATGTTGATGGTTCATATTGGACGCCTAAGCAGTACCCCAAAACCACCTGGGTTGCTGCTAATGATCCTTCAGTGGACTCATCCACTTTATCTGGCTTCACTTGTGCTAACCTAGTTGTCATTGATGAATCTTTCGATGCCAATTATAAACTGTTTAAGAATCAGAATGGTGAAGTGTTTTGCCAGGTACATTGGTACTAACTGCAGGAATGGGTCACCCAAGAAGAAGATTTGGGTGCCCAAAAGCTGTCTTGAGAAGCTTCCCGTGAATGTCATCATGACAACACCTGGGAAGAAGATAAACCCTAGACCAAAGGCTTCATATAGACAGAGGACTACTCATGGTCACCCTAACGCCAATGTTTTGCAGGAGAACCGTTATGAGACTCATGAAGCTGAACGTGTTTCCTCTAACCGCTATGTTCACAAAACTAAGAACTTTTCTACATATTGATATGAGTACTATTCTCCACCTGCGAAGTTATTTGCTAGGGCTCCCAAGCCAAAGTTCTCAGATGCTGCACTTAGACTTATTGCTTCTAAGCCACCCCTGAAGATGTGGCTGGTTAAGAAGAATTAACTTCTCTTGCAGGGAAAGGTCTCCAGCCGGAAAGCAAAATCTTCTGACGACAATGCTGGAGACCTAAAACATCTTGTGGAACGCAAGATAAAATGCTCCACTGGTCTTATCATGTATTTCGTCCCAGGGTTTCTTGACGAGCATCCTATCATGCCTAACCAGAATTTAAACTTTGATAATATGCTTGTTCGCTACATGTTTCTGCTTCATAATACTCTTGGTGAAGCCTATCCCGCTAACTGCACTGTAGGGTACAACTCCAAAAGCCACTAAATGGATCATGGACAGCGGCTGCATAAACCACAAGACTGGTGATCAAAGTCTTCTTATGGATTCAACCCTACGTCCATCTACTAAGAGCCACATCACATTCGCTGATACTGGTAAAAGCAAGGTATTGGGTCTTGGTAGAGTTGCTATCTAAATGGATCCGCACATGGATAAAGTGATGCTTGTTGAATCCCTTGGATACAAATTAATGCCTGTGTCGATGCTCTGTGATCTGAACATGATTGTGATATTTGGAAAATATCGTTGTCTCACTACTGGAATCAGGGATTTTGCCATCTGCCAGATCTTTGCCGTCTGACAGACGGCAAAGATCTGGCAGACGGCAAAGAAGGTCTTTGCCATCTGTCATTTCTTTGCCATCTGTCAGCAGACGGCAAAGAGGTGCCACCGGATGCCTGTATACTGCAACGGTCCACCCCCACTCTTTGTCGTCTGCTCGCGGATGGCAAAGATTCTTTCCCATCTGCTGGCGGATGGCAAAGAGGGGGCTATCTTTTTTTTTGCGGTAAAAAAAACCGTTGCCCCACCTCCTCTATCTCTATCCCCTCTCTCTCCGCCCCTATCTCTTTGCCCCACTCTCTCTCTCTCCTGCTCGTCTCTCCCTCTCCCTCGCGCGAGAAGCTACACCGGCCGATTCCGGCGGGATTCGACGACGCCCTCCCCACAACCAAGAACCTCCCGACCCCGCCTTCCTCGACCCCGCGCCACTGCACCCCCTCGCCTCCTCCCGCCGGTGCGTGTTGCCACCTCACCGGACCCCAGGAGCCCCGCCGCCTCGTGCTGCCGCCTGCGCCGCGTCGCACGCCGCCACCTCCCCACAAGCTCGCCGCCCCGCCGCGGAAGCCTCGTCGCCGGTCGCCCCGACCTCGAGAGCCGCCTCCGCCATGGGAGCCGAGCACCGAGCTCCTCTGCGCCCCACCCGCCATGGGAGATCTGAGGCCGGCCAGGAGGTGGGGATGGGGCGCTGGTGGGCCCCGGGGATCTGCGCGGTGGCGCTGCTCTGGCTCGCCGTGGCCGCAACCGGAGATCCCGATCCCGACGAGCTCAAGCGCGCGTGAGTCCCGCTCCTCCGCCCTGTTTTTTCCGTGCCTGCTTGCTTGCTCTGTCTGTGGCTCAGTATTGTCGATTGCTGGATGTGCACTTAGGTTCGGTCACCGTGAGGATCCTCCGGCGGTGCTGGATGTGCCGTGGCGCGATGGTGCCCCTGGGTGGCGCCTCCATGCTGCGGTGCCCCTGGTTGGCGCCTTCGTGCCCGTGCTCTCGCTGGCGCCGCCGTTGTGGTGCTCTCTGGCAAGCTCCGACTTGTTGTGGTGGTGTTGGTTGTGATGCTGGTCACACCATAGTGATGGTGTGGCTGCATCCTGCTTCGGCTACAACTCCTCTTGGTGAGCTTGTCCCTGCTCCCCTCCTGATCTCTCTAACGCATAGTTGTAGCATTTGATCTTGTTGGATGTGAGGCTCTATTAGCTGTGGTTAGCTGCTGTAGATGAGCATCAACTTGTATTCAAGCTCTCTGTGATGGACTCTTGCCGTGTCAGGGTTTTGGTCAGTGACCATCTATGTGTATTTGTGAAGTATATATACTCCTGTACTGCTCTGTTCTATGTATTTGATCCTGGAGTTGTTACTTTGGTCAGTAACTTTACTCATGAACAGATACTCACTTGTTCGTAGTTATTTTACTTCTAATACTGATATGAACAGATACCATTTGGTTTGGCTATTCCTATTTGTCTCTTTCTAATAGCCTATGAACAGATGCTATACTTGGTTTTGGCTGTTACTTTCCTAGTCTTCTACTGATAAGATAGATACTACATCTAATTTGGGGAGTGATGCTGGTCTGAGCCCCCCTCTCCTAGGCTTAATTTACATGTGGCTATCCCTGTGCTGTGATGAACTAGCCTTGGCACTTCCAGGCTGTTTGAGCACATAATCCCTCAAGTATACCTTAAGGTCTTCTGTACCTCTCCTTAATGGTTACCTCTTCTAAGCTGCTTGTGGCTGGATGTGTTGGGACTTAGTCTGGTTGGCTGGTTGTGATGTATATCTCCTCCTGGAGCTTTGTTTTTGGCGTTGCATAGTGACATGTACCTATTGTCACTGGACAAAACTGATTGTGGTGATGAAGTCTAATCTTTGGCTTTAATCACTAGTTTTTAGTTGGCTTAATTCATGGAGCTAGTACTGATAGTGGTCTTTGTGTTGGCATTTAACTAACTGCTAATTGTGGTGGCTTCTTGATTGGGTCCTTGGCTGGTTCTCTCCTTTGGCTCTTTGGTATTGGTTTACTCTATTTGGCTTTCTAATTAAGATCACTTTGAAAATCAGGATCTTAACTAAGATTATCTTGATCTCAAGTACTGGTTCCTACAACATTGCATTTCACCAAGTGAAATGCTACATTTCTACTCCTAACCCATTCTCTCTTTCTTAGTGTTTTTGTTATGCAGGTTGGAAGAAAAGAAGAAGATCCAGAGAAGATCTTAGTAATAAGATAGTTTTTAGGAAAATAGATATTTAGTTTTAGATCATTCCTTGTAATATTTGTTGGATATGTGTTCATGGATATGTGTTGGATATATATGTGTTCATGACTATATATTGATAACATGTGTTGGATATATATGTGTTCATGAGTATTGGTAATATGTGTTGGATATGCTATATTGGTCATATATAGGGTCGCGCTATTCGTCACCCTGGGTGAGGAATGCTTATTCCTCACCCCAGCCTATCTCTCACGGACAGAACTCAAAACGTAAGAAACAAAAGCATGTGGGGTAAAGTTACAGCCCGGAAAAGGAACTTCTCTCTTCCGTAAAGCAAAGGAGAACACCGTAATATTACCTCCTGCATGTTAGTAATTTACATCGTGCATGTGTGCAACCTATATGGCGCATAAAAGTGGCAGTAAACAAATCAAATGATGTTGCCGTAATTTTACAGAGTGAGTAGCTGATGATGTGTTCCTATTTTATAGGTATGTCTCGCTATTTTATGGATAATATTTTTTATGGAACTTTTTTTATGTGACCGAGGAGGGGATTGGCATCATGTAGTTGTTGTCATGTATTTTTGAATCTTTGGGCAATGAAGATTTTACAAATATCTTTCTGTGTCTCACGGTCTGCCTCCTCAAACATATTTCTGGACGTCTGTTGACTGCCCAATTGTTTATCACTCGCAAAAGGAAAAAAAAGGACTGCCCAATTGTTGCGATGGCCAACAATAACTCATTGTCGCATCATCCAGCTATGTACACCTCCACGTTAGTACTGTTGTCAGTTCCCAACGCAAGATGCGTATATTTATGTTCTTTCTCAACTTTAGTATCTAACATACATAGCTGAATTCCTATATAGATATAGCTATCATGATATAAACAGTGTACATAGAGCAGGGAGGAAAAAAGGGAACATCAACACCGATTGTTCACACAGGTTTGGTGACAACGGACAACCAGAAAATTCAAATAATTTTGGCACAAAATTATAGTAAACAATATTTGTATTCACCATTTCAGCAGAATACAAGATATAAATGGCCATAGCTTCAAAATTTGTGAAAACACATGAACGTGCTCATGTGGAATGAAAATACATAAAAATGTAGTGCAGCAAGTAGAACGGCTGCCAGAATGTCTTTTGCCCAGATTGTGAAGGAAATTGCCAGCTTAACCAAGATTTCGTAGGAAGATTTTTGCACACTTGTCTTCTCCCTGGTGAAAGAACAGAAGATATCATCATCACTATAAAAAGACACTACTGTTTCTTTTCGCACTACTGTTTCATCTTCTACCACAGAGCATTTTCCAAATCGAGAGATATGGCAACCATAGAGAGCATTTTACAAACAAAACCATGCACATACATATCTCTTATCATGCAAACCAAGCAATACCCAACCATTTTCTTGGTGTGACCAGAATGATGATGCATAGTCCAGCAAAAGCATGCGAGAAAAGCACAAAAGTAGGTAGAGCCTTGCTAGCTGTCCTTAACCATGGCGGCAGATAAAACATGAGAAAAAGACTCATTTGTACTATCAGTGGGAAGAAATCTAAAAAGATTCTTCCAAATCAGTTTAAGTGGCATACTCTTTTTTTGTGTGGCAATCGCACGTATACATAGTCCATTCTATGATAGTAGAATAATGGCTTTGTTGTAGTGAGAAGAAACAAGAATTTTTTAGATATTTGTCATAACTGGTTTTGTGTGGCAATATCTTATAATGGACTATGTATACATGCGATTGCCACACAAAACAAGAGTATGACACTTGAACTGATTTGCAAGGATATTTCCTGGACCATGCTCTATATATTTGATATATAATGAATTGAACAAGTAACTAATAAATATTGTCTGAGATGGAGGCTACTAGACATAATATCATGAAGGAAAGAATAAGCCCCAAATACTTGAGCTCGTAGGCACAATTTTTTATACCGGTTCAAATTTAGTAAGTTGACTAAATTAGTTTCACCTAAAGCGTGGTAAGTTTTGCAACATGCACAACTAATTTTATTATGACAAATTACTATGTTGACTGAAAACAAGGAGTGTAAACATATGTTATTGTCTAGTAGCTAGTATTTAAGTAGATCGAAGCTTAGTTTGGGAAACTGAAGGCGATGCAGTGCAATTGATCTTGTATGGAAAACAAAAATCTCATCGTGCAAGACTGGATATATATGACACCTATCTGGTTATGATTTTATCGATGTTGCTGCTGCACCCAACCTCAAGGCGACTCGATGGCCTTTTTCCTCGATTCTTCATAAAAAAGACTAGCGTGTACAAGTAGTTGAACACTTCTTATATGATTATGACTATTTCGGAGCAGCAATAATACTGAACTTTGATATCCAAACGACAAAGATATCTGAAGGTTTTTCATTCAAAATCTCATGTTTCCCTAAATCTAACTACATTTACACATTTTGTAGAAAAAGGAGGGGGGAGTATTTAAGTAAGTACACAACAATAATCTTAGCATGCACTGGCATGGTGCCTAAACAACATTATTTTTTACAAGAAACTCTTGTTAATTTTACAATCATCTAACATAACCAAACAAAAGAATCATGAGAAGGGGAGCCTGGGAGAGATGGAAATCTGAAAAAACTAGATTTTCGGGCGACGAAAAGGAAGAGAAATAAGAGGATGATGGAGGAATTAATACTTACACAAGAGAACCAAGCAGTCGTTGATGCAGGTGTCACTGGCAATAGTTTATGGAGAGGGGAAGGTGGCGACACATAATCTCAGCTCGAAACGAGTATTTTGCTTGTAGGACAGCTATTTTTTTTGAAACGAGGCAAAAGACTTGCCATTTTTATTGATTAAGAAGAAGAGAATTGTCCGGTTAATTGGCAGAAAACCGGGCTAAAACCGATACAAGCCACCCATATAACATGGGTACCACCGGCCAACCTGGCCACCGACATGGAACCCGAAACTGCAAAGAAGAAAACAGCCGGAGAAGCCACGACGGCATATGCCAATAGATGGCCACACGCACAAGCAACCGACAGCTCCGACTTTGAAGATGAGCATCGCAAGGGAAATATGCAGGACTTGCGCCGATCGTGCCCACCGCAAACGGCCACCAGGCGCCTGTCATCGTCACCACCTGGACCGCTCCACCGCAGCTCCGACTTCAAAGCAACCAAGCAACCCACAGAAGAGCAACATGGACACGCCGGAAAGAACCGACTACCAAAGTCTAGGCCGCGACCCGAGATCCTCTCGACACCATCATCGCTGCCAAACAGAAACCAGCGCCCCGCCTCAGCAAACCACGCGGCGAAGATGCCGCCATCCACGGCAAAGATGCCACAGTCCACCAGGCTCCCAGTCGTAGCCGACTCCGAGACGATGCTCCCAAGGAGGAGAAAGACGCGAAGACGCCTCCATCGCCCGATCCAACAGATCTGAGGTTTCCCTCCGGAGCCAAAGCCATGGGGAGGAGGAGCACACCTCCACAACGACGCTTTCAAGAAAGATCACGGCACCCGCAGGCGCCGCTGTCGTTGGCTCCGATGAAGACCGGAGCAAGGATTTCTCCCGGAGATGACCACCAGCAACCACCGACCCCCGCCCACCAATCACCACCCCTGCTGAGGCCGACCTCACCCTAGCCATGGGATCCCACGATCCACCACGCCCAGGCACTCACCACCCCCTGGCCGTAGCCGCCGTCCACCACCGTAGCACCATCGTGACCACCTCCACCACAGCCACCAAAGCCGCATCGCGAAGTGCAGCAACCAGATCGAACAGATCGAAGAACCAGCTCAGATCTAGATCGGAGCTGCACGAACGGAGCAGCAGAGCACACGCGCAGCTCGTCCCTCCGCAGCGCACCTCGCGCTCCAGAGCCACATCCGCCACGCCCAGCCAGTCGCCACGCCCGCCGCACGCCAGCCGCTACCGCGCCCGACGTCGATCCGCACCCCACGCACACATCTGAAGCCGACCGCCGCCGCGCGCACGCACGCCGTCCACGCCCAGGCCACGCCGGAGCCCGGACCGAGGCCGCCGCCCCAGCTCCCCATCCGCCGCCCGCAGCCAACGCCAGCACCGAACGCCGTCCGCCATCCCTCGCCCGCCGCTGCAAGATCTCCCCCTCACGAGCGACGCCACGGGAAGCAGAGGTCCCGCCGCCGCCGGATCCGCGCGGCCTGTGTCGCCCCGGGGAGGGAGCGATGCGAGTGCCGTGTGTTTTCAGGTTTTCTTTTTGTAGGACAGCTATGCCCTAAACAAGTAAATATGGGGCTGAGATCAAAATAAAAAATAACCTCTGCATAGGGGCAATCTACTCAAATTCAAATAACTGAATTTCTTACTAAATGTGACCAAACTGGAGCATGGAGCAGATACTGCCCATGGGAATAAACATGTACGGACGCCAAAGCCAAACCATAATATAATAAACCTACTAAGGCCTTGTTCGTTTAATCCTGTCCCCGCAGGGATCGGGTCAAAACCCGGCCGAACCGCGTGGTTTTAGCCCCGGCCGGGGTTGGATCCCGACCTCCCTCGTATGCACGTTCGGTTGGACCCGGCCGGGTTCATACCCCGTCCAAATCCACTCCGAACCGCCGGGTTTTCGCCAGGATTTAACCCACGCCTCGTCACGCGTGGAACGAAACCGCTCAGCCGAGCCCGTCAAAACAAAAAAGGAGAAGAAGGCGAGAGCGGCGTAGGCGGCGGCGGGCCTGGACGGCGGACCAGGGGCCGGAGCTCAGCGGCCACTGCAGCCTACTCCGGTCTTCCTCCCCAACATCAGGCCGGTAAGATCCTCTCTCCCCTTTTGATTTCTAGGGTTCCCATCCCCTTTTCCAGCGCTGACCATGGCCGTCTTTCCGGCGAAGATCCATGGCTCATCTCTGCTTGCTGCAACTCCCATGTCCAATTGATCGATGGATCTATCTCTGGAATTAGTGAATTGAATGATTTGATTCTTTGAAATATTATATTTGCTTCAGTGGCAAGACTGCAAGAGGTCTAACCGAATGACATTCTGTGGCAGAGATTTTGGTGTGGGAATGAAGTGGGGATCGGGTGACGGGGTGGGAGTCACCCAATCCCTGGGTGGATTGAAGCCACGAGGGGATTGCATCTCCACCAACCGAACAAAGCCTAATGGGGCTTCCTGCAAAATACTCGTCCTGCATAACATGCCAATTAATCTAAACATCAATACATGACTAATCAGAAGAATACATACGCACTCATGCACACACATACAGAGGGGGAGAAGGAAACATGAAAAGAGAGAAACCTGTCCGGAGGTAGCGGCTAGGACACGAAGGCCATGGAGCCTCGTCTAGCTCGTTAAAGAAGTAAGGGCATCTTACGCGGGGTCTGCTTTCACAGGTCGTAGGAAGGGGGCTGCTGTCGTCGCTACATATAGAGACTCCTTGTTGTTATGCGCAACAAAAAGGAAGTGGGATGGATTCCGGCCCTGATGGGACGACAGCAGGATATGGCAGGGCTCGGGGGCGAGGAATGACAGGCAGGCCGGGTCATCGCCAGCGCGACGAAGGGAGCGGAGGGTGGAGGCGGGTCGTGGCACGGCCGCAGGCCAACGAGGCTGCCACCCGTCAGGAAGCCTCTCAAAACGTTGCTCGCCTCGACGCTGCAGCCAGCCAACAGGGCCACTCCCAGCATCGCGCAGACCCGAATCCACCAGCAGCTGCCGTCGGCTCGCCGCGGAAACCTAGTAGCTCATCTCCGAACCGCTCACCGCTTCCGTTCCCAAATAGATTCAGAAATTGCGGAGAGTGGGCTCTGCTCCCATCGTAAAAAAATAGTAGCTAGGGAATAAATTACCTCGTCTGGTGAGGGGTGCGGACGGGTGGGTGAGATGGAGTCCAGTCGCCTGCCGGGTGGCTGGGTCGTTCGACTGGGGTGAGGAATTATTTATTCTTCACACAGGGTTTTGAATAGAGTTTCTATATATATATATATGTGTGTGTGTGTGTGTGTGTGTGTGTGTGTGTGTGTGTGATTTTCTATGAAAATGAATTGATATAAGAAGAAACAAAATTAATGCCTATTTGGTCTCTTTGCCATTTGCTGGCAGATGGCAAAGAGCCTGCAGTCTTTGTCGTCTGCCGGCAGATGGCAAAGAGCCATGCCCTTTGACGTCTGCCAGCAGATGGCAAAGAGCCATGCCCTTTGCCGTCAGCCGCTGATGGCAAAGGCCCCTTTGCCGTCCGCCACCAAAAGCAGACGGCAAAGTAGCTCTTTACCGTCCCTTTCTTTGCCGTCCACTTTTGCCGTTCGTGGCGGACGGCAAAGACCTTTGCCGTCCGCCATTCATGCCTTTGCCGTCCGCCTTGGCGGACGGCAAAGTAGCTGATTCCTGTAGTGTCTTGTGCTAATGGAATCTGACGAATCTCTAGTCTTCGAAGGCTATCGAAGAGGTGATCTGTATATGGTAGATTTCTCAGCAGGACCACAACTTGCCGTATGTCTTCTAGCAAAGGCTTCAGAATGCTGGCTATGGCATCGACGATTAGCATGCGGGCATGAGGAACCTGTACACTCTCGCGAGGAAGAAGCACATCATTGGCATCGAGGGCGTCAAGTTCAAGAAGGATCATCTATGTGGTGCCTGTGAAGCTGGAAAGATGACTAGAGCCAAGCATTCCTCAAAGACAATCATGACTACCTCACGTCCTTTCGAGTTGCTTCACATGGACCTATTTGGCCCTACTCACTACTCTACCCTTACTACTACTACACATCTCTATGGCTTTGTTATTGTTGATGTACTCGAGATACACCTGGGTGCACATAATTCTCTATAAGACTGAAGTGCAGGATGTCTTCAGACGCTTTGCAAATCGGGCCATGACGAATTATGGCATCAAGATCAAGCACATCCGGAGTGACAATGGCACTGAGTTCAAGAACGTTGGCCTTGACACTTATCTTGATACTTTGGGCATCACACATGAGTTCTCTGCTCCTTACACACCTCAGCAGAATGGCATCATCAAACACAAGAACAGAACACTCATTGAGATGGCACGGACGATGCTCAATGAATACAAGACTCCAAGAAAATTCTGGCCCGAAGCCATTGATACTGCTTGCCACATCATCAACAAAGTATATCATCACAAGTTCTTCAAGAAGACATCTTATGAACTTCTGACTGGTAAGAAGCCAAATGTCAGTTACTTCAAAGTCTTTGGTGCTAGGTGCTGGATCAAGGATCCACATCACACGTCTAAATTCGCACCGAAAGCACATGAAGGTTTTATGCTTGGTTACAGAAAAGACTCGCACACCTACAAAGTCTTCAACCTCTTTCACTACAAAGTGGTTGAAACTATAGATGTGCGGTTCGATGAAACTAATGGCTCGCAAAGAGAGCACCTACCAAATGTGCTAGATGAAGCCACACCAGGTGAAGCTATCAAGCTGATGGGTACTGGAGAAATCATACCCATCGAGGAACAGGCTGAGGATGAGATCATAATTTCTGCACCTAATCAACATGAAGCCAATGCTGAAGATGAAGACAATAGTCAGTCTGATCAAAATCTTCGTCCAGCTCATGCTTGAGTCACCAATGAAGTCCAGATTGAGAAGATTATTGATAGCATCAATGCTCCTGGTCCTCTCACTTAATCAAGAGCTACACAACTAGCAAACTTCTGCTGTCACTTTGCCTTTGTCTCTATATCTAAACCCAAGAAAGTCGAAGAAGCCTTCATGGAACCTGAATGGATTCAAGCAATGCAAGAAGAGCTTCAACAATTTGAGCTAAATAATGTCTGGGAGCTTGTCAAACGTCTTGGTCCTTGCAAGCACAACATCATTGGCACAAAATCTATTGCAACAAGCAAGATGAACTTGGACAAGTTGTCAAAAACAAGGCTTGCCTCGTTGCTCAAGATTACACACAAGTGGAAGGAATCGACTTCATGAAACCTTTGCTCCTGTGGCTAGGCTTGAAGCCATTCGCATACTGCTGGCCTATGCTAACCATCACAACATTCTTCTATACCAAATGGATGTGAAAAGTGCCTTTCTCAACGACAAAATCGAAGAAGTGTATGTCACTCAACCGCCTGGTTTTGAAGATCCCAAACATCCTGATATGGTGTACAAGCTTAACAAAGCACTGTATGGCCTCAAACAAGCACCTCGCGCTTGGTATGACACACTCAAAGAATTCCTGAAGAGCAAAGGCTTCAAACCTGGTTCTCTAGATCCCACTCTCTTCATGAAGACATATGATGGTGATCTGTTTGTGTGTAAAATATATGTGGATGAAATTATCTTCGGCTGCACAGATAAGAGATATAGTGATGAGTTTGGATACATGATGCAAGAGCAATATTAGATGTCCATGACGGGAGAGCTGAAGTTCTTCCTTGGTCTTCAAATCTGTCAATGGTGCAATAGAATCTTCATATTGCAAGAAAAGTACCTCAAAGATTGCCTGAAAAAGTTTGGATTGCAAGACTGCAAAGGGTACACGACGCCAATGCCAACCAAAAGTCATCTTGGCCCTGACGACAATGGTAAAGAGTTTGAACAAAAGGTATACTGCTCCATGATTGGTTCTTTGCTATACTTATGTGCATCTAGGCCTGATATTATGATTAGTGTTTGCATGTGTGCCCGATTCCAAGCGGCACCAAAGAAATCGCATCACCTTGCTGTGAAGCGAATTCTTCGATATTTGGCTCACACCCCAACATTAGGATTATGGTATCCAAAGGGCTCATTGTTTGATCTAGTTGGATATTCTGATGCTGATTATGCTGGTGACAAGGTTGATCGCAAGTCTACATCAGGCACATCTCACTTTCTTAGACGATCTCTTGTCTGTTGGTCTTTAAAGAAGCAGAACTGCGTATCCCTCTCCACAGCTGAATCTGAATACATTGCTGCTGGATCTTGCTGTGCTCAGCTTCTATGGATGAAGCAAACTCTCAAGGACTATGGCATCAACACGAAGAATGTGCTACTCTTTTGCGACAATGAAAGTGCCATCAAGATTGCCAAGAATCTAGTTCATCACTCGATGACAAAGAACACTGAGATTCGTCATCACTTTCTCAGAGACCATGTCAACAAGGAAGACATTGATATCATTCACGTCAACACTGAAGAGCAACTAGCAGATATCTTCACAAAGCCCTTGGATGAGAAGAGGTTTTGCAAGCTGCGGCTTGAGCTAAATATCTTAGAATCCTCAAATGTCCAGTGAATGGACACACATCATAACGCTTATGCATGTGGATGACTTAGATGTGCATCACACGAAGTAACACATTTCTTCAATCAATGAAGACTTACCCTCTGAGTGTGAATACATTAATGTGAAATTTGACTTCAGAGCGCCATGATAATTGTGCGTCGTGTCTGGGTCTAATACTTCCTATACGGTGGGTAACGCCACCACCACACTTTCTTGATGATTTTTATTTGAAGTCATGATTGCATTATCTTCACATTTGGATTGTCTTCAACATTGATTTATCTTCAAAATCTATATCTTCACAATGTTGATTTATCTTTAATGTTATATATATAGATATATATATATATATACATACATAAACACTATTCTGATCACGGGATGAGAATAATATTCTGATCACAACCTGACCTGCCCCGCTAGTAGTACGTTGAACTTCCTTGTGAACTAGGTTGAACTTCCGCCAATATTGCCCAAATGGAGCTTGCGATATACCGTTGGAAAGCTATGGACACCAGTATCATGACCCAACTTAAATTTTTGGCAAAATGTAAGCGATCTAAGAGCAGTTTTGAAAACCGTTTTTTCTTCATACAAAAAACATGAATCGTATTTTCGATGGCATTTCTAAACCGTTTATCGGAATGGGGCATATAATATGGCATTGGAAAGCTGCTGCAAAACGGCTACTTCCACATGTTGAAAGTTTTCTCTAATTCTCTATGGTTAAAGAGTAATTTGAAAAAAAAGTAAATTTTTGCAAACCGAACAGCCGACTTCGTATTTTCAACGTCATTTCTAAACGGCTAATCCAATTGAGGCATACGATATGATGTTCGAAAGCTTATGAAAATGCACTACTCTTTCATTTTGGAACTTTTTTTTCTAATTTTGAACGGTTTAAAAGTAATTTAGAAAATGATACAAGTCCAACCGAGTTCGTATTTTCAAGCTAATTTTTTAACGGTGCGTCCGAATGCAGCAAATGATGTGGCGTTGGAAAGCTTGAACAAATGCGAAACTTTTTGGTATGTATTATTTCTCCCAATTCTTTACAGTTCTAAGTCAGTTTCAAAAATGACGAAAAACGTATTTTCGCCGTATTTTCTACAAACTTTATCGGAATGGCGCAAATAATATACCGCTGAAAGGCTACGGAAAATGCAAAAGTTTTTCATGTTGACAGTTTTCTCTGATTCCTAGCCGTTTTCAAGTAATTTTAAAAACGACGAGATCATTCGTTCTACCTTTATCGCGAAACAGATTCGCCAAAAATGCATCGCGTGAAGTACCTGAACTTCTCGGTATGAAACCTTGAACTTCACTCTGTTTTTCACGTGCTTTTTCTTCCTCGTATATCTCTATCCACTGCTCCTAGCTCTACATCCACTCACCGGAATTGAGCAAGTGATATACCGATGGAAAGCTGATGTAAACACGCAACTTTCCCATGTTGATCATTTTTTCATACTCGCAATGATTTTAAAAGTTTTTCATCTGAAATTCATTCAGCGTAGTAGTTGAACTTCATGCTATTTTCACGTTGAACTTCTGTGACGTATTTTTGTTTGTACACGCGCCTGAACTTCCTTCTATACGAACCCGACCTTCGGGCTATCTTTGCAACCGTGGCTTCCCCCGCGAATTATTCTGGTTAGTAGTGTTCTATATGATGTTAGTGTAATCTAGAAAGATTTTTTTAGCAACTAAATACCGGTTTTAAATAGAAATCTCGCTCGCTGGCGGATTTTTCTCTCGGGTCATGATGAAATTGCATTTTTTGCAATTTTACTGCCTGATTTGTTCGACCTGAACTTCCCCTAGTGCTAGGTTGAACTTCCGTCAACATTGCCCAAATGGGGCTTGCGATATACCATTGGAAAGCTATGGACACCAGTATCATGATCCAACTTAAAATTTTGGCAAAATGTAAGTTGTTTAAGAGCAGTTTTGAAAACCGTTTTTTCTTCATACAAAAAATGTGAATCGTATTTTCGATCGCATTTCTAAACCGTTTATCGGAATGAGGCAAATAATATGGCATTGCAAATCTGCTGTAAAACCGCTCCTTCCACATGCTGAAAGTTTTTTCTAATTCCCTATGGTTAAAGAGTAATGTGAAAAATCGTAAAATTTCGCAAACCGAACAACTGAGTTCATATTTTCGTTGCCATTTCTAAACGCCTAATCTAATTGAGACAAATGATATCACGTTGGGAAGCTTAGGAAAATGCGCTTTTTTCTCATGTTGAAAGTTTTGTCTAATTTTGAATGGTTTAAGAGTAATTTAGAAAATGGTACAAGTTCTACCAAGTTTATATTTTCGATATTTTTTTAATCATACGTCCGAACATAGCAAATGATATGGCATTGGAAAGGCTGAGCAAAGGCGAAACTTTTTGGTATATATTGTTTCTCCAAATTCATTACGGTTTTACGTTGATTTTGAAAATGGCTAAAAACGTATTTTCGCCGTAATATCTACAAACTTCATCGGAACGAGGCAAATAATATACTGTTGAAAAGCTACGGAAAATGCGAAACTTTTTCAAGGTGATGGTTTTCTCTAAATCCCAGCCATTTTCAAGTAATTTCAGAAACGGCGAGATCACTCGTTCTGCCTTTATCGCGAAACAGATTCGTCGAAAATGCATTGCTTGAAGTACTTGAACTTCTGTGGCAGTTCTGCCTGAACTTCACTCTGTTTTTCACGTGCTTTTTTTGCTCGTAGATCTCCACCCACTCACCGAAATTGAGCAAGTGATATACTGCTGGAAAGCTGCTGTAGACACGCAACTTTCCCGTGTTGATCATTTTTTCATAGTCGCGACGGTTTTAAAAGTTTTTCATGTTAAATTCATTCAGTATAGTAGTTGAACTTCCTGCTGTTTTCACGTTGAACTTTTGTGACGTATTTTCATTTGTAATTTTCCTCATCCATTCGTTAGTGTTACACAAATGATTTTCCTTTTGTACAAACCCTTCTCACAATAATTTTTTAACTTTCTTCGACCGAGGACTTGAACTTACACAAATGATATTCCTTCATCGCAAATGGAAATGCACTGCGTGAAGTAGTTGAACTTCTCGGGCATGTCTGTTTGAACTTCTCTCTGTTTTCGACGTGCTATTTTTGACATGCTGTTTTTCGCACTGCGTGAAGTAGTTGAACTTCTGGGGCATGTCTGTTTGAACTTCACTCTGTTTCACTTTATTTGTATTTTTCTTGTATGAAATACACACCATGTAGTACGTGAACTTCCGGTTGTTATCACTTTTGAACTTCTCTCTGGTTTGAGAGAATTATTTTAAAACACAAAAAACATATTTTTTATGTATTTTGCACAACTAAATACACGGTGAACCTCTCTTACAAGAATTTTTTGACCTTTTCCTCGCCGAGCACTTGAACTTCTAGCAACGATTTTTTTTCGTTTATGAGTTGTTTTAAAAGTGCAATAAATGGCATTGTGTTTTCTATTTTTTGAAGAGGTAAATCCTAGGTTTTAATAAACTCCGAACTTCTCTGTTATTTCAATTTGAACTTCACCTTTTTATATTTTGAGTAAAGAATAGCATTCGATTTTTATACGGAAAAAACTGAATACGGAAATACAAGGTGAACCTCTCTCGCAAGAATTTTTGAACTTCCCCGGACAGAGCACTTGAAGTTCTTTCAACAAACCTTTGAAGCTTTTATTTTTCTATACTTTTATTTCTCACCTGAAATGCATTCCTTGTAGTGCTTGAACTTCTCGTTGTTTTCACCTTGAACTTCTGTCACGTATTTTTATTCAACCTCTCTCACAAGAATTTTTGAACTCTCTCAGGCCGAGCACTTGAAGTTGTATCAACAAAACTTTAGGCTTTGCATTTTCACTCTTTTTTAATACAAAATGCACACCGTGTAGTACGTGACCTTCTGGCAGTTATCAATTTGAACTTCTGAGATCATGCGTTCTGCCTTCATCAAAAAAATAGAAGTCTCCAAAATGCACTTCGTGAAGAGGTTGAACTTCTAGAGCAGTTCTTTTTGAACTTCACTCTGTTTTTCACTTTGTGTTGTGTTTTGTAGTTTTTGAATTGAAACCAACATATACTAGTTTTCTCATCCATACATATTGTTGAACTTTAGGAAATAATACATAACAAGGAACTGTACAACATAACGTTTTAGAATAATGTTTTGTTAGAACATCACCTCGAACTTCCCGTTGTTTGTATTTTCTTATACGAAACAAACACCATGCAGTACGTGAACTTCTGGATATCATCCCTTTGAACTTCTCTCTAGTTTGAGTGAATTATTTTAAAACACAACAAACAACATCCTTTTATGTATTTTGGACATCTAAATACACGGTGAACCTCTCTCATAAGAATTTTTGAACTTTTCCTCGTCGAGCACTTGAACTTCTAGCAACCATTTTTTCATTTATGAGTTGTTTTTAAAAGTGCAAAAAAGGTGTTGTGTTTTTTACAAATACACTTTGCGTGCATGCACAACCAATATATCACTTTGATACATAAACTCCGTGAGCTACATGAACTTGCCCTTAGTTTTTCGTAAAGATCGAGCCATGACGTTGTTTTAACTTGGGCTTCTCGGGTATTTTTAGAAAATGGTAAAATCATTGTTTATAAACCTTTTTGATATGTTCCATTATTTTAATTTGAACTTCTTCATTTTATTTTTAGTAATGAGAAAAAATCTGAGTTTTTTATAAACTTGAACTTCTCTATTATTTTAATTTGAACTTCTTAGTTTTATTCTTTGGACAAAACTATGGTCTTAGAATCGTATAATTTTCTTACAATTGAACTTCCTACTTTTATTTCTCCTAGAAACGGAAACAAATTGAGTTTTGCATATACATCAAACTACTCCATTATTTTAATTTGAACTTCTTGATTTTATATCTTTTTTTACCAAGAAAATGTGAGTTTTTTTATAAATAGCAAACCTCTCTATTTTTGTAATTTGGACTTCTTGGTTTTATTTCGTTTAGTAACGGAAAAAGTTCCAGTTTTTTTAATAAACATTAAGCCGCTCCATTTTCTAAATTGGAACTTCTAGATTTCTTTAAATGGAGAAAATCATTTTTGTAAATTGTTTTAAGATGTTTTCTAGTTTGACCTTCTTTGCGTTTTGTAACAAACATTGATCTTCTTCGCCTTTTAAATTTGAACCTCTGGGCTCTTCCTAGAAACAAGGAAATCCACTTTTTTATTATTTTTTGAAATGATCATATTTTTTTATTGATGAAGAGATGCACATGTTAATTGGAATAGGAGGAAGGGTAGTGCAATGTTTTCATCTTTATAGTACTGGGTATATAAAGAATGTAGCAGGTATCTTATTTCATGACCACCACAAAGTAGCATGCATGTATATCACTGAAAATTTGGCAGCATGGCAACCTCAGAATACACATGTTTTATAGCACTAGGGCATCCCTACTAATGGGTTCATCAACACATTAGTCTGCTGAAAATATCAACATTGCCCTACTATTTTTCAATACACAATTTTGATCAATCAACACATTTGGCCTACTAAAAATATACAAATTGGCCTGTCGAGAATATACACATTGGGTTTCTCAAATGGTGGTCGACAAAATCTAACAGAAGTAGCTGCCCAGGCCGAACCGAGATAAGAAGTAGGTGTGCACGATGCCGTAGATAGGGAATGATCGTCGGCGGGGATAGGGGGAGGTGGTTCCTGGTGACGCTGCTGCCCAGCTTTTGTGCCCTGGGGTGCACACCTGGCACCTTACCTTGGGTGTGAAGGCATGAGGGCGTCCATGATGGAGCCCGTGCAACGGCAGGAGCGGAGTCGGCCACGACCTGGTGTGGTGGCACGCTGGAGGTGTAGGTCGTAGAAGGCCACAAACAGCGGTGCACATCACGGGGTGGTGTCATCAGAGGGCTCCAGGGCAGCAGTGGCAGGGATCCTAGCCACGTGCGGGATGAGGCAAGGAGAAGGTGGGCGCGGGGTTGAGGTAGCGCTTGTCGACGGTGGGGCGGGATTGCCGTTCTCAGCCGATGGCGAGATCCGGCAGTTGGGAGCCAGGTGGTGGCCGCGGGATCCAGCGGTTGGCAGCACGATCACGCGGGGTCCTGGGGGTGGGGGCGGCAGCGTCTCCTATTTTGGGATGGGATGGCGGCGGCCTCGGCGGTTGGCGGAGGGGCGCGG
>NC_057807.1:604855636-604962151 GCF_018294505.1 Triticum aestivum
TGTGTGTGTGTGTGTGTGTGTGTGAGTGTGTGTGCGCGTGCGTGTGTGTGTGTTTTGTCCTCTACAACATTCACTTATAGCTATGTCTTCATGTTGCTATTTTTCTGACCTAAGTGAATGTGATCGGATCCTAATCCATTCTGTGCTACTCCCTCAAATTCTTTCTGTGTAAGTCATATTCGTTCTTTTGACACTTGTCAAATATCTTTGTTGTGTCCTTGTCAGCAGAAGATACATAGACACACTTTTAAAACTGCTTTTAATGTCTTATCCCTTGACTGAAAACCAGAGAAGCCAGAACGACCACCCGACAATCCAGGTGTGCATGGGAACATGATTCAACTCCTGATAAGTTGCATGCATGCCACGTTTCCTTCATATGTGAACCGCCAGGGTCACCTGCGTAATTTCACTGCGCCGCCCTCCTCCTTCTTATAAATACTTGCCTCCTCGCGGTCATTATCTCCTCTTCCACCTCGCCATCTCGCTCAAACCCTAGCGCCACCGCTAGCTCGCGTCGACGCCGGAGACGAAGCGCTTAGCTGTCGTGACCTCTTTGACGTAATCCTCATGCCGGTCGTGGACCTCGTCTTCTCCTCCGCCACCGTAGGTGTCTGATACGTCTTCATATCTATAATTTTTTATTGTTCCATGCTATTATATTATTTGTTTTGGATGTTTAATGGGCTTTAATATGCTCTTTTATATTATTTTGGGACTAACCTATTAACCGGAGGCCCAGTGTCAGTTTCTGTTTTTTTGCCTATTTTAGAGTTTTACAGAAAAGGAATACCAAACGGAGTCCAAATGGAATGAAACCTTCGTGATAATCTTTCTTGGACCAAAAGCAATCCAGAAGACTTGGAGTTCAAGTCTGGGACTCTACGAGGAGGCCACGAGGCAGGAGGGCGCGCCCAGGGGGTAGGCGCGCCCTCACCCTCGTGGTCCCCTCGTAGCTCCACCGATGTACTTATTTTTCCTATATATACTCTTATACCCTAGAAACATCAGGGGGAGCCACAAAACCACTTTTCCACTGCCGCAACCTTCTGTACCCATGAGATCCCATCTTGGGGCCTTTTCCGGTGATCTGCCGGAGGGGAAATCGACCATGGAGGGCTTCTACATCAACACCATTGCCTCTCCGATGAAGCATGAGTAGTTTACCACAGACCTTCGGGTCCATAGTTATTAGCTAGATGCCTTTTTCTCTCTCTTTGATTCTCAATACCAAGTTCTCCTTGATGTTCTTGGAGATCTATTCGATGTAATATTCTTTTGCGGCGTGTTTGCCGAGATCCGATGAATTGTGGATTTATGAACAAGATTATCTATGAATATTATTTGGTTCTTTTCTGAATTCTTATATGCATGATTTGATATCTTTGCAAGTCTATTCAAATTATCGGTTTAGTTTAGCCTACTAGATTGATTTTTATTGCAATGGGAGAAGTGCTTAGCTTTGGGTTCAATCTTGTGGTGTCCTTTCCCAGTGACAGTAGGGGCAGAAAGGCATGTATTGAATTGTTGCCATCGAGGATAAAAAGATGGGGTTTATACCATATTGCTTTAGTTTATCCCTCTACATCATGTCATCTTGCTTAATGCATTACTCTGTTCTTATGAACTTAATACTCTAGATGCATGCTGGATAGCGATCGATGTGTGGAGTAATAGTAGTAGATGCAGAATCGTTTCGGTCTACTTGACATGGACGTGATGCCTATGTTCATGATCATTGCCTTAGATATCTTCATAATTATGCGCTTTTCTGTCAATTGCTCGGCAGTAATTTGTTCACCCACTGTAATACATGCTATCTTGAGAGAAGCCACTAGTGAAACCTATGGCCCCTGTGAGGGAGTCCTGGATTAAGGGGTCCTCGAATAGCCGGACTATATACTTTGGCCGGACTGTTGTACTATGAAGATACAAGATTGAAGACTTCATCCCGTGCCCGGATGGGACTCTCCTTTGTGTGGAAGGCAAGCTTGGCGATTCGGATATGTAGATTTCCTTCTCTAGAACCGACTCTGTGTAACCCTAGCCCCCTCCGGTGTCTATATAAACCGGAGGGTTTAGTCCATAGGACGGAGGAGGAACAATCATAATCATAGGCTAGCTTCTAGGGTTAGCCTCCTCGACCTCATGGTAGATCAACTCTTGTAATACTCATATCATCAAGATCAATCTAGCAAGAAGTAGGGTATTACCTCCATAGAGAGGGCCCGAACCTGGGTAAACATCGTGTCCCCCGCCTCCTGTTACCATTAGCCTTAGACGCACAGTTCGGGACCCCCTACCCAAGATCCGCCGGTTTTGACACCGACATCGGTTCTTTCATTGAGAGTTCCGCTGTGTCGTCATCATAGGGCTTGATGGCTCCCTCCATCGTCTCTAATGATGCAGTCCAGGGTGAGACTTTTCTCCCCAGACAGATCTTCGTATTCGTCGGCTTCGCACTGCGGGCCAACTCGCTTGGCCATCTGGAGCAGATCTGTAAGTGCATCTAGTGCCCCTTAGTGATTTTGGTGTATTGAAGACTTATAGGTTAAGGGACTGATGCGTTTGTGAGTGTACACAAGTCTATAAGCCTATGAGGAGTTTGATATTTATAGAGAAAGTCGACCCCTGAAAATGAAGTTCTTCAACTGAAGACTTTGGATTTCTGACGACTTTTTGAAGACTTTAAAAGTGAAGAAATTGGTGTGACCTTGAAGACTTGGTAATCATTCGAGGAACATGACGCATGAAGACTTTTGTTTTTACTGTTTCTTTTTTCTCCTTCTTGAGTCATAGGAAACACCGTACTATTAAAGGGGGTCGAGGAAATACTAAGGAAAAATTTCCATGTGATGCTCAACTCAAAATCCTACACCTACCAATCCCTTCGAGTGAAGCCATTGGAAATCTCACACAGTTCAGTCATATTCTTCCGTGACAGAGACGAAGTTCTTCTGGTCTCTGAGGAATTTGTTCTGACTGAAGAGTTAGGAATTCGCCAGTGCGGATTGCCTACAAAGTAAGGAACGTGATAGCCCTGAGGAATTCGAACCCCAATATTCCGACCGTTACAGTGCTACACGCCAGCTGTCCCAAAATATCTACCCACCTAACAGTCATATCAGACAAGGGCATTTATGTCTTATCATGTCGGGCTGCTCCCCGGCTATAAATAGTCGTCCCCTACAACCACTAGCTGGTTGGCTGCTCCGAGAGAAACTGACACTTATCATTTGAGAGCAACCCATCCTCCGAGGACTTTGAGTGAAAATCATCAAGTGAGGAAATCCCAAACCCAAACCTACAAAACCCCAAGTGATTGAGCATCACTGAAGAGATTGATCCTGCATGGATCTGACGCTTGTTTCCTTTGAAGACTGTGCTTCTTCCAGATGGTTAGGCGTCAAGGTCTAGAGCATCCAAGAGGAATTATGGATCGCCGAGTGACCGAGTTTGTGAAGGTTCAGAAGTCACCTGAAGACTTACCACGAGTGATTGGGCGAGGTCTGTGTGACCTTAGCTCAAGGAGAATACGGTGAGGACTGTGTGTCTAGGACTGGGTGTCCTCGAGTTTAAATACTCAGCCGCTCCAACCAGATGTACAACTGAGACAGCAGTTGGAACTGGTCTACCAAATCATTGTCTTCACCGAGCTAACTGGTTCTATCTCCTCAACTCCTTCATTTCCTCATGTATGTTGATGTGTGTTTGTTCATATCTGTTTGAAGACTTTGACTGAAGACTTTCTCAATTTCCTCAGTTCTATTTCTTCAGTCTGTTCGTCTTCTTCCTTGTGTTATCCTGTGTTTACGCTTTCTGTACTCTGTGCTTGTCTTCTTTTCATCATGATGACTATGCTTGTGTTCCGTTCTGTTCCTTTCTGAGTACTTATTCCGCTGCAAGTAGTTCTTCATTTAGGAATTTCATCACCAGCAAATTCCTCAGTGAAGAATTCATAAAAATCGCCTATTCACCCCCCTCTAGTCGATATAACGCACTTTCAATTGGTATCAGAGCAAGGTACTCCCTTGTTCTGTGTGATTTTGGTTTAACCACATGGAGTTCTAGTTATGTCGACTGCAGGACCAAGGAACGTTTCCTGCCCCATCTTTGACGGGCATAAGTATCCTCGGTGGAAGGCCATGATGAAAAAGCGACTCATGGCTATGGACTGCGAACTGTGGACCGTCACTGAGATCGGTCTTACCGACCTGTGCAAGATGGCTGAGGCTGATGACATTCGCAAGTACACACTACTTAACCTGACGGCAAAGGATGTCATCTGCTCCAGTCTGTCCAGAAATCAGTTCAGGAACATCATGCATCTCAATCACGCGAAGCTAATTTGGGACCGTCTCTCTGAGGTCTATGAAGGTCATCAAACTCGTCATGATCCTTGGTTTGAGGATTACTAGGAATCTCTCAATGCAATGACATTCAAACCAGAATCATCATCATCTAACCCCTGCCTTATGGCAAACAGTGCTAAGGTAACTGAATGCTACCTATCCGAGTCTAGTGATGATGAATCTGGCGATGAATTTGGACCTAGCTATGTTAAACTTGTTTCCCTTGCCACTAAACAACAAAGAGCTTTGGAAAAAGTTCAATACATGCTAAATAAGAGCGATGATATGTTGGGTGAAGAAACGGATCAGTCAAAAGCCTTGGCTGAAAGTCTTCAGGGACTCAATTCCAAGTTTGACGACCTCCAAGGTCATGATAACGCTCTCTTATCTGATCACGAGAAGCTTTCTCTTGAACTTCTTCAAAGAAAGCAAGATCTTGAGAAGCTAAGAGTAAGTTATGAAGATCTTCAGAAGGAGCGCGATTCATTACTAGCTCAACAAATCAGCGCTACTCAGGAAGAATTTGTTCCTCCATGTCTTAAGTGCATTGAACGTGAATCTGCTAATTCTTCACCTGAATGGTATCAGCCTATCACTAATTCCTCATCTGAGGACATTTCTAGTACTACTAATGATGCAGGGCTGAAGGAATTGTACACAACAGGCATGTACAAAAGCCTCAAAGGGCATCAGATTCTTTGTGATGTGCTCAAAAAGCAGATTCTCAACAGAAACCCTAGGAAAGAGGGTATTGCCTTTGAGAGGAAACTCAATGCTGATGGATCATATTGGAAACCTGAGTAGTACCCCAAAACCTCATGGGTTGCTGCAAAAGGACCTCCAATTGATCCATCCAATCTATCTGGCTTTACATGTGAATCTCCTCATTCTTCTGATGAGTCATTTGAATCCAACTATAAACTATTCAAAAATCAGAATGGTGAAGTATTTGCTAGGTATGTTAGCACTAACTGCAGGAACGGTTCCCCTATGAAGAAAATCTGGGTTCCCAAAAGTTATCTTGAAAGTCTTCAGGTGAATGTCCTCATGACACCACCAGTGAAGAATAGGAACCCTAGATCAAATTCTTCATATGAACCTAATTCTTCATATGGATCAAATTCCTCAAAAGGATCACAGTCCTCATATGATCATCATCATGCTAACCCTTCTGTTTCGCAGGGTAGAGCTAAGGGCTATGAATATGTGCATTATTCTTCAAATCATTATGTTCATAAGTCCTCAAATAATTTCTCTGCTTACTCATATGCTTACCCTAACCCCTCTTATGTGAAACGAAGCGGACTAGCTTCTATGCCAACTTTCTCATATGGTGCTCGCAGAGTGATGAATTCTTTGCCACCCCTCCAGATGTGGGTGGTAAAGAAAAAGAACTAATCTCTTTTGCAGGTTCAGGTCTCCAGTCGTGCTCAAAATGACTGAAGAATTTGCTGGAGACCTGAACAATGCCTGAAAGGACGCAGGCTAATCACAAAGAAATGAATTTTCATTTCTCACGTCCTCATACTGATTTATATGTGCTATTGCTTGATGAAATTGAACTGATGATATTGATCTCATATTCTTCACTGATGAAGTATATGAGTTCGTAAGTTGCACTAATTCATCCGCAGGATGATCAGCCCAAAGCAAACGAGTGGGTCCTCGACAGTGGATGTACGAATCACATGACGGGTGACAAGAATCTATTGATGGATGCTCCTTTATCACTATCACATCTGAAGCATATCATCTTCGTTGACAAAGGCAAAAGTCAGGTATTGGGTCTAGGCAAGGTTGCGATCTCAAAGGATCGACACATGGACAAAGTCATGCTTGTCGAGTCCTTAGGATACAACCTCATGTATGTCTCAATGCTTTGTGATCTTGATATGGTTGTTGTCTTTGGAAGATATTGTTGTGTTGTGATCATGGAAGCTGACCATTCCAAAGTCTTCAAAGGCTTTAGGAGAGGAGATCTGTATATTATTGATTTCTCTACAGGACCACAACCAGCCGTGTGCTTACTTGCGAAAGCTTTAGAAGGCTGGCTATGGCATCGACGACTTGGTCATGCTGGCATGAGGAATCTGCACATGCTTGCAAAGAAGGAGCATGTCATTGGCATTGTGAATGTCAAATTCCTCACAGATCACTTATGCGGAGCTTGTGAAGCTGCAAAGATGACAAAGGCCAAGCATCCAGCGAAGACTATCATGACTACCACTCGTCCATTTGAATTGCTTCACATGGATCTCTTTGGTCCTAACCACTATTCTGCAATTCTTAATGATGCATCTCAATATGGATTTGTTATTGTTGATGATTATTCCCATTACACATGGGTGCACATTGTCACTTACAAACATGAAGTGCAGGAAGTCTTCAAACGATTCTCCTCGAGGGCTTAAACCAACTTTGGTGTGAAGATCAAGTACATCAGAACTGACAATGGGACCGAGTTCAAGAATGCCGGTCTGGATGGCTATCTTGATGAACTTGGTATTACTCATGAGTTGTCTGCTCCCTATACTCCTTAGCAGAATGGCGTCGTGGAGCGCAAGAACAAAACCCTCGATAAAATGGCTCGCACCATGCTTGATGAATACAAGACGCCTCGTCGCTTCTGGACTAAGGCAATTGATACTGCGTGCCATGTCATCAACAGGGTATATCTTCACAAATTCTTCAAGAAAACTGCTTATGAACTCCTCACTGACAAAAAGCCAAATGTGAGTTATTTCAAAGTCTTCGGTGCTAAATGTTGGATTAGAGATCCTCATCACATTTCTAAATCCCCACCGAAAGCACATGAAGGTTTTATGCTTGGTTATGGAAAGGACTCGCACACCTACAGAGTCTTCAACAACGTTTTTCACAAAGTTGTTGAAACTGTAGATGTGCGGTTCGATGAAATTAATGGCTCGCAAAGAGAGCACCTACCTTCTGTGATAGATGAACCAGCACCTGAAGATTCCATCAAGTTCAAGGCTACTGAGGATGTCATTCCTACCGAAGAATCTGCTGAAGATTTCATTTCTGATCATGATGATCACCGAGCTGGCTCACCTGAAGAAAATGGTGCTGAAGAAAATGCTCCTGAAGGGAATGCTGATCAAATTCCGCGAAGACAACCCACTCATCCTCGCATTGCTAACGAAGTGAAAATTGAGAAGATCATTGATGACATTGAAGCACCAGGTCCTCTCACTTGCTCAAAATCTTCACATTTATCTAACTTTTGTGGGCACTTTGCTTTTGTCTCTATATTAGAGCCCACTAAGGTAGATGAAGCATTTCTGGAGCCTGAGTGGATTCAGGCTATGCAAGAAGAATTACATCAGTTCAAGCTCAACAATGTCTGGGAACTGGTCAAACGTCCAGATCCTCGCAAGCACAACATCATTGGCACAAAGTGGATCTACCGCAACAAGCAAGATGAAAATGGCCTTGTGGTGAGGAATAAGGGACGACTTGTAGCTCAAGGCTACACACAGGCTGAAGGAATTGATTTCGATGAAACTTTTGCACCTGTTGCTAGACTTGAGGCTATTCATATATTACTTGCTTATGCTAACCATCATGATATTATCTTACAACAAATGGATGTGAAAAGTGCAATCCTCAATGGTAAGCTTGAGGTAGAAGTATATGTTGCTCAACCCCTAGGTTTTGAAGATCCCAAGAATCCCGACAAAGTCTTCAGACTCAACAAGGCCCTGTATGGCCTCAAGCAAGCCCCTCGGGCGTGGTATGGCACTTTGAAGGAATTCTTCATGAAGAAAGGCTTCAAACCCGGTTCACTCAACCCAACTCTTTTCACTAAATCTTATGATGGTGAATTGTTTGTGTGCCAAATATATGTTGATGATATTATCTTTGGCTGTACTGACCAACGTTATAGTGATGAATTTGCCTATATGATGAGTGAAGAATATCAAATGTCTATGATGGGAGAATTGAAATTCTTTTTAGGTCTTCAAATTCGTCAACACCGCAATGGTATATTCATATCGCAGGAGAAATACCTCAAAGAAGTATTGAGGAAATTCGGCATGCAAGATTGCAAAGGGGTCAAAATTCCAATGCCCACAAATGGCCATCTATGCACTGATGAAAATGGTCAAGACTTCGATCAAAAGGTATACCGCTCCATGATTGGCTCTTTATGGTACCTATGTGCATCTAGGCCAGATACTATGCTTAGTGTTTACATGTGTGCCCGATTTCAAGCTACACCGAAGGAATCACACCATAAGGCCGTGAAGCATATTCTTCGATATCTAGCTCACACACCAACACTTGGATTATGGTATCCCAAGGGCTCCTCATTTGATCTCGTTGGATATTCAGACTCTAACTATGCTGGCGATCATGTGGACCACAAGTCAATGTCAGGCACTTTCCATTTCCTCGAACGATCTTTAGTCTGTTGGTCCTCGAAGAAATAGAACTGCGTATCTCTCTCCACTGTAGAAGCTGAGTACATTGCTGCTAGATCGTGCTGTGCTCAATTATTATGGATGAAGCAAACTCTCAAGGACTATGGCATCAACGTGAAGAATGTGCCTCTCTACTACGACAATGAGAGCGCTATAAAGATTTCTCGCAACCCAGTTCAGCACTCGAAGACAAAGCACATCCAGATTCATCATCATTTTCTTCGTGATCATGTGTTGAAGGGCGATATCTCCATCTGCCATGCAAGAACTGAAGATTTAGCAAGTTGCGGTGTGAGCTAAATATCCTAGAATCTTTGAATGTTCTTTGAAATGGACACTCATCCTAACACTTATGCTGACTTGATGACTTAGATGCGCAACACATGAAGTAACGTTTTTGTTCAATCAATGAAGACTAACACTCTAAGTGTGATGAAATTAATGAAGAAATTGACTCTCAAAGCCCTACGACAATTGTACGCGGTGTCTGAAGCCAACTTTCTTATACGGTGGGTTACGCCACCACAAAAGTTGAAAATCTTCAATTTGAGTTTTTCCTCAGTTTTGAAATTCCTCAGTTTTTTAAATTATTCAACTTGCAATGTCTTCACTATTTCTGTCGTTTATCTTCATTTGAATATATATATATATATATATATATATATATATATATATATATATATATATGAGTTTTATGTCCTCTACAACATTCACTTATTGCTAATTCTTCAAGTTGACTCTTTCCGCTAAGTGAATGTGATCGGACCGTTCCCCCTCTATGCTAAACTGGATCTAATATTTTCACAAATTCTTCATATGCGTTCTGATTTGAAACTCGTTCAAAATCTTCACTGTGTCCTTGACAGCTGAAGAAATTGCGAACGGTAACTTAAAACTTATCTTATCTAAATTTTCGGCTTTGCCGCTCAAACCGTTCCACTTCTCACAAAAAATACTTATCTATTCACCCACGATCCTACACGATCGCCACCTCACAGTACGTGGGTGACACATGTCATGTGAATGAGAAAAGCTAGGGGCACGTTCGTCCGAAATCCTCGGGCGCACAGTTTTTCACTATCGCTATAAATACCCCTGCCTTCTCCTCACTTTAATTTTACTCCGCTCAACCTCTCTCTCCCGCTCGAGCTTCCCAAACCCTAGCGCCGCCGCTACTTCATCGTCACCGGTGAGGAAGAGCTTCACTGCCTCGACCTTGTTGCCGTCGTACTCGCGCTGGTTGCGGATTTCTTCACTCCGCCGCTATCGTAGTTGTCTTCCTCTGCCGAGTTAGGGCGTGGAAGATCTGAACGGACGAACTTCACCTCAACGCTTCCCAGTTCGTCGTGTTCTTCACTTCGGGTAATTAAAAGTTACTTTTATTGCCTGCTTTGATTCATGTGTTTTCCTGAAAATCTTCAAAGGTGTTTATTCTTCAAGTCTTCACACACTAAAACACCTCACATGTTATCTGTTCTTGATTCGTTTCTATAAGCAATGATTTTCTTCAAGATTCCTCAATTGTGTGGATTTTCAAATCTGTACAACTTTGGAACCTAAGATAAAGAACGCTTAGGGAAATTCTTCAAGACTCATCGGTCAAATTCCTCAAACCTATTCTTTCTTGAAAATCTTCTGAGAACGCATATGACCTCTCCAAATTCCTCGCAACTATACTCTGTTCACAGGTACAAATGTCCGCTGCTGAATCACTAGGTTCTCATCAACTTAACTCATTTACAACATTCCTCGAAGAAAAGTTGCATACCTCTTCAGAAACTTCAGTTGTTCATATTCCTCAGCTGAAGAAAATGGCTGACAAGAAGCCACAGAAGGGAGGAAAAAGGCCTGAGGTCAACACAGCGTTTGAAATCCCTGAAGATATTTATGTTGGATACTGCACTCCTGTTGAGGCCAAGTTTGGCAAGGAGGACAAGAATCAGCGCAAGGTGCGCATACAACGAATTGAGGGGAGATGGGCACGAGAATGGAGGGAGTACAGGTATGTTACTCCCAAGTACATGAAGAAGTTCGCGCTCAACCCTACATGCTCAAGAGCTCCATTGAGACCTGGCCAACTGGCGGATCCTACCAACCTCAAGCGCGGTGAGGACTATGCTGCTGAATGGGCTAGGCGCAAGGCCAAACTAGCCAAGCAAGCAAAAGAAGCAGTGAGGAAATTCAATGAAGATTCGGCTGCTGCTGCTAACGCTGTTGAGGCCTCTGGTAGTAAGCCCAGGAAGGCTATGCCAAAGAAGCCTGCCCACAAGTCTAGTGCTTCTCCTTCAATGCCCTCACGGCCAGGCTCCTCAGCAATGCCCTCACGGCCAGCATCTTCAAAGCCCTCATGGCCAATTCCTCAGTCTGCTCCTCCTCCTCCTCCGACAAAGTCTTCGGCTGCTTCGACAAAATCTTCGGCACCCGTGCATCTTGCCACGTGCCAAAGGACTCAAGGCATGTCTATTGCCTCAGGAGCATCTGCTAGCTCCACTGCGGCACCAAGTTCCTCAGCCGGACCAACCCTGCTGAAGAAAAAGGCCACTGCTGGACGAGGCCTTCGCCCAAGTCCTCACAAAAAGCAGGTTGCCTTCCAAATCCCCTCTGATGACGATGAGGCTGATGATGAAGAACTTGCTGAAATCATCAGGGACAGGCAAGCCAGGGCCGCTAGAGACAAAGGCAGCAATGTGCCACTACTTCTGGATCCCATGCTGATCCTCGATTTCATTGACTTATGGCACAAGGACCCCGCTACACCTTTGCCGGAGATGAACCTCACTCCTGGTCAAAGTCATGTTCTCACTCACTTCATTGAGGAAGAGAAGTGGAAATATGAAGAAGGACGAAGGCTGAAGAAAGCGCAATACAAGAAATAGCGCTACCTCAAGGACAATGTCCTCACTCTTACCCCTGAACAACTCATTGTTGTACACGCTGAAATCAAGCAACTGAGTGATGATTTCAATCGGTACCATGCTGATTGGAAGGGAGCAAAGGTTCGGTTCGTCAATTTGACAAAGACTTTCTCTTCAACTGCCTCTGCGCCGGTGCATGTTGAAATTCCTTAGGCTGAAGCATCTGCCCAGCCCACTGAAGAACATGCTAGCACCGCTGATGTCAGTATGGCTGCTGAAGAAAATGAGAGTACCAGGGCTGATGACTCCATTCCAGCCGCTGATGATAGTGCCAGGGCATCCACTAGTGATGCGGCTGAAGAAAGTGAACAAGTCAGGGCAACTACAACAGTTGCGCCTGAAGAAAATGCACCTCCTGCGCCTACACCAACTCCGTTCCTTCCATCTGCATCTGATGTGAAGAAGACCAAGGCTGCAGAGCGTGCAGTGATGAAGAAAAGGAAGGCATCAACTTCATCAAATTCTTCAGCTCCGAAGAAGATGAAGACTCTGATCTGTTCAATTGACAATCCAATTGATGTCGTTCCCGTCTCATCAATGCCATCAAAGGACCTTGTTCCTTTTGGTGAAGAATATGAGATTCCCGAGGAATGTGATGAAGAAACTCCATCTGCTGCTTCGACAGAGCAGTTGGACGAAGAAATTGAAGTGGATAAGATCCCTTCAACCCCAGTCATTTCCTCACTATGCCTCAGTTCACTGCTGAAGAGGCAGGTGTTGAAGAACTTGAAGATGAGGATGTGGACATCGGATGTACCACACCAGTGCTAAATGATGACTTTTGGGAAAGTCAGCACCCCAATTCTCCGTTGTTCACTCCTCTCCAAACTGTTCCTCAGTCCCCAGCCGCTACTGAAGTACAAGTGGGCTCTGATGAACCTCGTGCAACCCCGTCTGTTCATGAAAACATTCCAGCCACTAGTGCTGAAGAAACTGTGAATGAAGAAGTAATGACACAGGCTGTAGATGCAGAAGAAACTGAAATTCCTAAGCATGAGGAACCTGAGATCACGATTCTTGAGGTGGTTCTGCAGATCACTGACACCCCTCAACCCAAGCCAAAGAATCCCTTCTCCAAGAAGCCAAAATTCAAGGCTGATGATTTCTTCGGCGAGCACGTATTCTTCACTGAATTCAACCCGTATGACAATGCTCGTCTTAGAAGGAAGCGTTTCTGGACTGCTATCCAGGCAAACTTCTATTCCTCAGTTCTTTTCGACAAGGACAAAGTCTTCGACCACGAGCACATTCCTCATGTGGACATGGAATCTATGCCTTGCTTCACGCCGGTTCTCAGTGTGCTTCATGATGCAGGCTTGCTGAATTTCTGCTCTGACATCGTTGATTGGAATGAAGAGCTTATTCTTTAGTTCTACGCAACTTTGCATATCACAGCCAATGCTGCTGACGTCAACTCATGGGTGTTGGACTGGATGACTGAAAACACTCACTACAAGGCACCAGCCTCTGAGTTGCTTCGTGCCTTGCCAATCAGTCCTCCACCAGAAGGCGCTCGCTATCTGTATGAGGAACCTGAACTTACTGATCACTATATGCAAGTGCTCATGAAGCCGCTGAAGCCGGGACAAGCCCAAAGGACCAAATTCCTCGTGAAGGATTTGCTGTATGTGCCAAGGTCTATATATCGCATTCTGACGAAGACAATCAGTCCAATCAAAGGTCATGACTCATCAGATGAAGAAATTGTGGGGATGATGAAGAATATGCTCTTCAACATCATGCATGGTATCCCTATCAATTACCATGATTTCTTCATGAGGACTCTTGCGAATGTTGCACTTTCACTGTTTGAGCTAAAGCCTTATGCTCCATGGATCATGAGATTTCTCAGATCAAGGTCTTCACTCAACTACAAGGCTGATTTTCGGAAGCACCTCAGCTTCTTGCCCCCGATTGAAGTCCTCAAACGGACATATTCCTCATCTGAAGGAAAGGGTAAGGCACCTGCTATTATTGATGAAGGCACTCGTCCATTGGATGGTCAGTTCTGCAAAGCTGCATCTTACTCCACCAATGATGACTCTGCCACTCAAGATACCTCTACAAATGCTACCAAGACAAGTCCTCAAGCTACTGCTCCTCGTGTGATGACTGATCGTGAACTACTGATAAGTCTTCACCAGAAGGTGGATCAAAACAACAAGTGGGTTAAGCGTCAGTTTGGCTCAATTCTTCACAACATGACTTCTACACATAATGCAGTGAAGAAAAACCACTACTACCTCCATGAAGTGTTTGATCGCACGTGGGATATTTTGTCACATCTATATGGTGAAGAAGATCTGAAGCAAATGGGCTTCAAGGAAGGCTTTGACTGGTCTGCACCTCCACCGAAGAAATACAAGAAGATCAAGGTTCCTTCCTTGGTGGCCAGCTCATATTCTTCATCACGCGCCACGGACGAGCATGAAGACTTGGACGACACTGCAGCAGGCCCTACACCGACTCAAGACCCTGACAACGCTGGCGCTCCTCCATCATCATGATATTCTTTAGGGGCATTAGTCCTCAGTTTCAACCCTTTTGGTCATTCGATGACAAAGGGGGAGAAATTTGAGTTAGTCTTCAAGCGGGTCTATATATGGGTGTTTTTTTGCTAAGTTACAACTCTCGTTCTTCTGATGACTTTGCTGGATCGAGTTGTAATCTTAAAATCTATGGTGGCTTGATACTTTTGTTGTGTTCTTCTGCATGCTTATTCCTCATTAATGTTAATTCACGCATGCCGAATTACATCAGTCACCATATTTCATCATGCATTTCAAATTCCTCATATTATATGTCAAATGCGTGTATGAATTACAAGATATAGGGGGAGATCTCCATGATTACACTCTTCAAGTGTGCATTGCTTCAAAAGCAAATTCCTCACGGTGCACATCTTCAGGGGGAGTTCTTCTATATCTTGCTATCAAATTCCTCAATATCAGTATTTACACTTCATACGATTATCCCCGTTGAAAACTTAACCTATATTGTCATCAATCACCAAAAAGGGGGAGATTGTAAGTGCATCTAGTGCCCCTTAGTGATTTTGGTGTATTGAAGACTTATAGGTTAAGGGACTGATGCGTTTGTGAGTGTACATAGGTCTATAAGCCTATGAGGAGTTTGATATTTACAGAGAAAGTCGACCCCTAAAAATGAAGTTCTTCAACTGAAGACTTTGGATTTCTCAAGACTTTCTGAAGACTTTGAAAGTGAAGAAATTGGTGTGACCTTGAAGACTTGGTAATCATTCGAGGAACACGAAGCATGAAGACTTTTGTTTTTATTGTTTCTTTTTTCTCCTTCTTGAGTCATAGGAAACACCGTAGTGTTAAAGGGGGTCGAGGAAATACTAAGGAAAAATTTCCATGTGATGCTCAACTCAAAATCCTACACCTACCAATCCCTTCGAGTGAAGCCATTGGAAACCTCGCACAATTCACTCATATTCTTCAGTGATAGAGATGAGGTTCTTCTGGTCTCTAAGGAATTTGTTCTGACTGAAGAGTTAGGAATTTGCCAGTGCAGATTGCCTACAAAGTGAGGAACATGATAGCCCTGAGGAATTCGAACCCCAATATTTCGACCGTTGCTGTGCTACGCGCCAGCAGTCCCAAAATATCTACCCACCTAACAGTCATATCAGACAAGGGCATTTATGTCTTATCATGTTGGGCTTCTCCCCGCCTATAAATAGCCGCCCCTACAACCACTAGCTGGTTGGCTGCTCTGAGAGAAACTAACACTTGTCATTTGAGAGCAACCCATCCTCCGAGGACTTTGAGTGAAAATCATCAAGTGAGGAAATCCCAAACCCAAACCTACAAAACCCCAAGTGATTGAGCATCACTGAGGAGATTGATCCTGCATGGATCCGATGCTTGTTTCCTTTAAAGACTGTGCTTCTTCCAGACGGTTAGGCGTGAAGGTCTAGAGCATCCAAGAGGAATTGTGGATCGCCGAGTGACCGAGTTTGTGAAGGTTCGGAAGTCACCTGAAGACTTACCACGAGTGATTGGGCGAGGTCTGTGTGACCTTAGATCAAGGAGAATACGGTGAGGACTGTGTGTCCGGGACTGGGTGTCCTCGAGTTTAAATACTCAGCACTCCAACCAGAGGTACAACTAAGACAATAGTTGGAACTGGTCTTCCAAATCATTGTCTTCAGCAAGCTAACTAGTTCTATCTCCTCAACTCCTTCATTTCCTCATGTATATTGTTGTGTGTTTGTTCATATCTGTTTGAAAACTTTGACTAAAGACTTTCTCAATTTCCTCAGTTCCGTTTCTTCAGTCTGTTCGTCTTCTTCCTTGTGTTATCCTGTGTTTACGATTTCTGTACTCTGTGCTTGTCTTCTTTTCATCATGATGACTATGCTTGTGTTCTGTTCTGTTCCTTTCTGAGTACTTATTCCGCTGCAAGTAGTTCTTCATTTAGGAATTTCCTCACCAGCAAATTCCTCAGTGAAGAATTCATAAAAATAGCCTATTCACCCCCCTCTAGTCGATATAACGCACTTTCAAGATCAATAGCTACGCCCCTGGCCAGCAGGCCAGGTTCGGAAATTTGAATTACATCACAGACATCCGCGGAGACTTGATCTTCGACAGATTCAAACCCACGACAGCCGCTCACTGCAGCCACAATGAACATGACTTAAGTCTGTCATTGGACCATGCTCAGGAGACGGCGCCTGTGACTGTCTAGGCCCTAGATCCAGAACAGATCGCGTCGTCTGTGGACGGGGGCTGGACCCTGCCATGGAGGCCGCATACTCTACGGCGCTGGAGCCGAACACAGATTAAGCCTTTATCGAGGCCTGTGTCGTTGGCCCCCGGACTCGTCTTCGGATACGGGTTCCTAACCGCATGTGTCCGTGCCCGTCAAAACGGATCGAGTGCCGACCTAGGAGTTTACCTCCGCGGACATCTTCCAACACTCGCCTTTGGGCGACACGTTAAATTCATCAAGATCTCTCTCCCTATTAGGAGACTCTTGGCCGAACTATGTCCAGCTTGAGTGGGAAACAGATGTCGAAGAACTTCGCTGCCTACCCACCACCCACTTGATAGCCACTGTCGATGACTTGACCGACATGCTTGACTTCGACTCCGACAACATCGACGGTATGGACGACGATGCGGGAGAACAAGAGGAACCACCGCCCACAGGGCGCTGGAGAGCCACCTCGTCCTAAGACATTTACATGGTGGATACCCCCAAAGAATACAATGGCGAGGACAAAAAGGACCCAGTTGAGGATAAGCCTCCTAAGAAGAAGCTGAAGCACCGACGTCAGCGGCGCCGCTCTAAACCACGCCATGGAAAAAATAGCAATACCGGCACAGAAGATAATACCCCAGACAATGCTGAAAACAATGAAGACCCTGCAGACCTAGCCATGAAGCAGGACCAGCAGGGAGATAACAAACACAGTCCGGGGCCACTATCCGATCACAGCAATGCCGAAGACACCACTTATCAACTTGTCTCCGAAGAAGAGGATAGTTCAGATGACGACACATTCATCATCCCTGATACACAAGTGGAACAAGAATGCCTCCAGCAGAGACTTATCGCCACTGCTAGGAGCTTGAATAAGCAGAAGCAACGGCTTAAAGCCACATAGGATATGTGTCGGCGTTCTGGGAGGTCCCCAGACTTGCCTGCTGTGGCCTGCGGCGTGGCTCAAGTGGTGGCCCAGTGCGTCCCATCTTCATCAACTCAAGTTCAAGACCCTCGCGAGGGGCCAAGCCTCGCGGGAGGATGACATGAAGCTTCCTCGGGAGCGGCCTCGCCAGGCAGGCTCGCGAGGAGGCGGAGAGATCAAGGAGAGGGTACCTCGCGAGGTGGACAAGATGCAAGCCATGACGATCGAGACAAGGCAGGCGCCAGGCGGGCGCCGGCCTGCACAATGTCCTTGTTTCCTCTTTGGTGCAAAGGTAGCAAGCTCAGACCAAGGCATCAGGTAAAGGCTACCGTTTCGGTGCAACAAGACCAAGACCAGCAGAGCGACAGGATGGAGGTTACCGTGGAGCCCAAGATGGCGTCGTCGTCAGGGCCTTTGGCATTCGAAGACCAACTTTAGTCAAGATAAGCTGTACTAGATGCTCCCCTTCAAAATGGCCGTTGTTGGCGCCCTTCCTGCTCAATATTTGGGAAGAGGACCAGGGCCTCTATAAATAGGACTAGCCACCACAGTAGGGGGGATCAGATCTCATCTCGTCTGGATCTCACCCAGAGCCAACAGAGACATAGAAACTCCTCTCCAAGCACAAAAACACCCCTCGCGAGGCTGTTCTTCCCTTGTATTGTTCATCATCAGCCCCTGAGGAATCCACACACCACACACTGGAGTAGGGTATTACACCACAATGGTGGCCTGAACCAGTATAAACTCCGTCTCCTTTGTGTTGTTCATCTTGCTAGTCTAGATCCTTAGTGAGGCTTTGGGACGTAGGTTGGTAGGGGAGAGATCTTTGCGCGCACCCCAGAGTTCAAACCTCAAGGGTCTGCCGGAACCCGAAATCCGACATTTGGCGCACCAGGTAGGGGTGCGCCGGAGCTCTCCCTGTTGACGGCCCGTTCTCCATCAACACTGTGCATCACCCTCATGACGGGTAACGCGCCGCCGCCCGCCCCGGCCGCAGGGGCCGGCCTTGGGCCCTGTGGGCTCCGAGCTCTGACCCCCGCCTTGCAACAGGTGCGGTGGCCAAACAAGTTCAAGCCAGAAATGCCGCCGTGCTACGACGGCGTGATGGATCCGCTAGCTTTCCTGCTAGCATATGAGGAGGCCATCCTCAAGGCCGGGGGCGATGGCAGGTTCATGGCCAACTGGCTACCCATGTCGCTCACCGGCGTCCCGTGCATGTGGCTGCTCCACTTGCTACCGTCTTCGGTGGTCTCCTGGGAGGAGCTGCGCACCTCTTCCTCGCCCACCATGCAGGGCCGCGCTCCCGGTCGTCGCGAATCTCCTAGGTGGCTCACAGGCCCCACCCAGAAGTCGCCACGTCAATCCGTTCGTCCGCCAGGTCGGTGCTGCCCTGACTCGCCGCCCAGCTCCTCCGGGTTGGGCGGCACCCAAGGCCGACTTGACCTTCAGCTTGGATGATCACCCCACCAACACTGCCTGCGCAGGAGCGCTCCCGATGTTGTGTACTCCTACCATCTGCCAGGTGGCCGTCACCAGGACCCTCATCAACGGCGGGGCCGGCCTCAATGTGCTCTCAATCGAGGCCTTCAGCCTCCTCCACGTGCCGCTGGAGCGACTCTGACCCAGCCGGCCCTTCTCGGGCGTCGGGGGCAGCCCCACCGGCTCCCTGGGGTAGATCCGCCTCCCGGTGACATTCGGCACCAAAGCCAACTTCCGCACAGAGTTGGTCGACTTTGATGTTGCCCCCATCGGCCTCCCGTACAACGCCATCCTCGGCTACCCGGCTTTGGCCCAGTTCACGATCGCAACCCACCCAGCTTACAACCTGATGAAAATGCTCGGGAGCAGCGGTGTCCTCACCATAGCTGGAGATGCAAAAGATGCCCTGTAGGCGCTCAAGCTCGCTTTCAAGGCGGCCGCAGTGGCACAGCCCGCCAGCACCGATCCCCCCAAGGCTAAGGGGGATGCGCCCACCAAGAAGAAGCATGTAGAGACCAAGCAAGTACCAGTCGACGAGGATGGGTCCTCCGGCGCCACCTTCACCATAGGTGTCGATCTCGATCCCGAGCAAGAGGAGGCCCTGGTGAAGTTCCTGCGCGCGGAAAAGGAGGTGTTCGCGTGGGAACCCAAGCAGCTGGCGGGGGTCCCCAGGCAGGTGATTGAGCATCACCTGAACGTATGCCCCAACGTACGCCCAGTGAAGCAGAAGGCAAGGCGGCAGTCCACCGAGAAACAAGCCTTCATCGTCCAGGAAACCCGCAAACTGGAGGCCGCGGGAGTCATTCGCGAGGTTTTCTATCCGGAATGGTTGGCAAACCCTGTTGTTGTGCCAAAGAAAGGGGGAAGGAGCGCATGTGCGTCGATTTCACCAACTTCAACAAGGCTTGCCCGCAAGATCCGTTCCCACTCCTCCGCATCGATCAAATCGTCGACTCTACTGCTGAGTGTGACCCGTTGTGTTGCCTGGATGCCTTCTCGGGCTATCACCAGATCAAGATGGCGGTCGAGGATGTGGAGAAGACGGCTTTCCTGACCCTGTGTGGGGTGTACTGCTACACCTGCATGCCGTTCGGATTGCGCAACGCGGGCGCAACCTTTCAGCGGCTGATGCACATCGCATTAGGCTGGCAGCTCGGGAGGAACACTGAGGCTTACATCGATGACATAGTGGTGAAATCTCGGGAAGCAAAGACTCTGATACAGGACCTGGAAGAAACCTTCGCGAGCCTTCGAGAAGTGGACCTGCGGCTCAACCCGGAGAAGTGCGTGTTTGATGTTCCCTCCGGTAAGCTTATGGGCTTCCTTGTGTCCCACAGAGGGATCGAGGCTAACCTAGAGAAGGTCAAGGCAATCGAAGACATGAGTCCACCGCAAACTCTAAGGGAAATGCAGAAGCTCGCCGGGCGAGTAACTACACTAGGGCGCTTCATCTCCAAGCTATGGGAGCATGCTTTGCCCTTCTTCAAATTAATGAAGAGGAAGGGCCCATTCGAATGGACTCAAGAGGCTAATGAAGCATTCCAAGATCTCAAGAAGTACCTGACCATCCCTCCTGTGATGGTAGCGCCACGCCCGCAGGAGCCCCTGGTGCTTTATCTCGCCGTTACACCATACTCCGCCAGCGCAGCCCTGGTGGCCGTCCGGGAGGAGCGCCGGGCCAAGACCGCGCCAGTCGCGGCAACCCCAGACCAGGAAGGCCCCGCAAGGGCCGCGCCCCTAGCAGATACAAGTCAGCCTCGGCAAGGGGGCGTCCTCACGACTGAGGAGGATCCCTTGGTCCACCAGGAGCTGGGGGCCCTTGCGTCTCAGGAGGCACTCGACTCTCTGGAGGGTGCAGGCCCCATCGCTGCGCCCGCTATCGTCGAGCATCCCATGTACTTCGTCAGCACAATACTGAGGGACGCGAGGGCACGGTACCCCATGCCTCAGAAGCTCCTGCTTGCACTATTGGTGGCCTCTCGGAAGCTGCGGCACTACTTCCAAGGTCACCCCATCAAGGTCGTCTCGGCATATCCGTTGGAAAGGGTGCTCAGAAGCCCTAACTCAGCGGGAAGGGTTGCCAAATGGAATATTGAGCTGCAAGCATTTCAGTTGGAATTCAGCATGACTAGGGTCGTTAAGGGAGCCGCACTTGCAGATTTTGTAGCAGAATGGACAGAGGCGCCAGGACTTGAAGCAGGCGAAGACCGGTCGCTTTCCCCAGGAAGTGAGGCACCGGATGGCTGGGTTATGCACTTCGACGGAGCTTTCTCGTGACATGGCGCGAGGGCTGCCGCAGTGCTCATATCCATCACTCACGACAAGCTCTACTACGCCGTGCAACTCTATTTCCAGCATGGAGAGAAGGTTTCCAACAATATAGCAGAGTACGAGGGGCTGATAGCTGGCCTAAAAGCTGCAGTGGCCTTGGGGGTAAAGTGCTTCATCATCAAGGGCGATTCACAACTCCTCGTTAACTTCTCCAACAAGGTGTATGAGCCGAAGGACAAGCACATGCAGGCAGAGGTCCGCAAAATGGAGAAGCAATTTTGGGGTCTGGAGTTGCAGCATGTGCCCGCGGCACCAATCAGGAGGCTGATGACATCACAAAAAGGGCCTCCAGGCGGCTGCCTCAGGAGCCCGGAGTCTTTGAGGAAAGGCTCTTCAAACCCTCGGCGGCGCCACCACCGTCGGACACAGCACAGCCTCAGGCGGAGCTCCCTCAGCCACCTGCCTCAGGAGCTCCAGCCTATGGCCCGACCTCAGGAGCACGCTTGCTCCTAGCCCTGGAGCCTCAAGAGGGATGTTGGACCGTGGAACTCAAGAGCTACTTAATGCAGGGGACTCTATCAGAAAAGGAGGAAGATGCAGAACGCGTGGCACGGCAAGCCACGACATACTGCATTCAAGATGGAGAGCTTTACCGAAAGCGACCGAACGACATGTCCCTACGTTGCATTTCTAGGGAACAGGGGAAAGAGCTGCTGGCAGACATACTCGGCGGAGATTGTGGGCACGACTCATCGTCGCGAACCCTCGTTGGCAAGGTGTTCCGGAGCGGGTGAGGGAGTCCTGGATTAGGGGGTATCCGGACATCCGAACTATTTACATCGTTCGGACTATTGAAGCGTGAAGATACAAGATTCAAGACTCCGGGCCGTGTCCGGATGGGACTCTCCTTTGCGTGGAAGACAAGCTTGGCAATCCGGATATTATATTTCCTTCCTTGTAACCGACTCCATGTAAACCCTAGCCCTCTCTGGTGTCTATATAAACCGGAGAGGATGCTACTTAGAAGGCCGATCACAATTACAATCATACCATCATAGGCTATCTCTTAGGGTTTAGCCTCTACGATCTCGTGGTAGATCTACTCTTGTACTACTCATAACTTCAATATTAATCAAGCAAGAAGTTGGGTTTTACCTCCAACGAGAGGGCCCGAACCTGGGTAAACATTGTGTCCCTTGCTTCCTATTACCATCAGCCTAAGATGCACAGATCGGGACCCCCTACCCGAGATCCGCCGATTTTGACACCGACATTGGTGCTTTCATTGAGACTTCCTCTGTGTCGTCGCTTCGAGGCTTGATGGCGTCTTCAATCACCAACAACACGGTCCAGGGAGAAACTTTTCTCCCCGGACAGATCTTTGTGTTCGGCGGCTTCGCACTGCGGGCCAATTCGCTTGGTCATCTGGAGCAGATCGACAGCTACGCCCCTGGCCACCAGATCAGGTTCGGAAACTTGAACTACATGGCGGATATTCGCGGAGACTTGAGCTTCGATGGATTTGGCCCTGTGCCAGGAGCGCCGGACAGTCACGATGAGCACGGCCTATACCTGCTGTCGGAGAATGCTCGGGACATCACCCCTGCAGTAGCCCCGGATCTAAATCCGGAGCAGGTTGTGTCACCCAAGGACGGAGGGGTAGACCCCGCCCCGCAGGCCGCATACTCATCGGCGGTGGAGCCGAACACAGGTCTCACCTCTGCGGAGGCCTGTAACCCCAGGCGCCCGGACTCGTATCCGATTGCTGGTTCCGGTCTGCACACCCTCGAGCCAGCCAAACCAGGCTGGGCTTCGGTAATGGAGTTTACCGCTGCGGACATCTTTCGGTACTCGCCCTTTGGCGACATGATGAAGTCATTAAAGTCTCTCTCTTTGTCAGGAGGCTCTGGGCCGAACTATGTCCGGCTTGAGTGGGAAGCAGGCGACGAAGAAATTCGCTGCCCACCCACCACCCACTTCATTGCCACAGTCGATGATTTAACCGACGTGCTTGACTTCGACTCCGAAGACATCGACGGTATGGACGACGATGCAGGGGACACACAAGAGCCACCGCCCACAGGGCGGTGGACGGCCACCTCTTCATACGATATATATATGGTGGACACTTCGAAAGAAAGAAATGGCGATGAGGCAATGGAGGATAACCCCTCCAAGAAGAAAGCAAAACATGGGTGTCGCCAGCGCCGCTCCAAGCCCCGCCAAGGAATACCGGCACCGAAGACGAAAATAATCCAGACGGTGCCGAAGATGAATACAACCCCGATCAGCCCGCCTTTGAGCAGGCTGAGCAGGAGGATGGGTAGGACAACCTAGATGAACAGGCGACGGACGGGTATCCGGAGGAGGACAACTACATGCCCCCCTTCGACGACGAGATTAGCCTCAGCGACGACGAGTTCGGCATGCCTGAGGACCCCACGGAGCAGGAGCGCTTCAAGCGCCGGCTTATTGCCACTGTGAGGAGCCTGAAGAAGAAGCAGCAGCAGCTTCAAGCTGATCAAGATCTCCTCACAGACAGATGGACGGAAGTCCTGGCAGCCGAGGAATATGGACTCGAGCGCCACACGGCTGACCGGCCGCCTCGAGGTTGGGATAAAATGGCATATCAGCCCGAATACCAGCCCGCGCCCCCATGCCAGTTTACTACGGCCCGGGGCAATACTCAGGACCTGCGTGATAGATTGGATAGCATGCAGGACAACCAAGATCGATCTACGGATCACGGGGGCGTGCTGCAGCACATGACGATAACCGTCATACCAGATACACTAACAATAAATCCGGCCGGCCCAAACACAACCAGACAGATTTGGCCGGACTGCGTCGTGACATAGCCCGACACAAAGGCGCCGCACACCCCCTCTTCTTCACTGATGAAGTGATGGATCATGAATTCCCACAAGGGTTCAAACCCGTAAACATCGAATCATACGATGGCACAACAGACCACGCGGTATGTATTGAAGACTTCCTTATCCACATCCACATGGCCCGCGGAGACGATCTACATGCCATCAAGTATGTTCCCCTTAAGCTCAAAGGACCCGCCCAGCACTGGCTTAACAGCCTGCCAGCAAATTCCATTGGCAGTTGGGAAAACCTGGAAGACGCATTCCTTGAGGACTTCCAAGGCACATATGTGCGACCTCCGGACGCCGATGACTTGAGCCACATCACTCAACAGCCTGGAGAATCAGCCAAGAAATTGTGGACACGGTTCCTAACTACAATGAACCAAATAGTTGACTGTCCGGACGCCGAAGCCCTGGCGGCCTTCAAGCATAATATCCGCGACGAGTGGCTTGCCAGACACCTCGGCCGGGAGAAACCCAAGTCCATGGCAGCTCTTGCGACACTATTGACCCGCTTTTGTGCGGGCAAGGACAATTGGTTGGCTCGCAGCAGCACTACGCCACATTCTGGCACGTCAGACGTCCGTGACAATAATGGCAAGCTACGGCGCAATAGACACAAGCGACGGAACAACGGCGACAACACCGAAGACATGACAGTCAATGCCGGATTCAGCGGATCTAAATCCGGTCAGCGGAAGAAGCCATTCAAAAGAAACAATCAGGGACCGTCTAGTCTAGACCGTATACTGGAGCACTCATGCCAAATTCATGGCACCCCGGATAAGCCAGCCAACCACACCAATAGAGACTGCTGGGTATTTAAATAGGCCGGCAAAATAAATGCGGAAAACAAGGACAAGGGGCTGCACAGCGACGATGACGAGGAGCCCCGGCGTCCGAACACGAGGGACAGAAGAAATTTCCCCCCAGGTGAAAACGGTCAACATGATCTACGCCACTCACATCCCCAAGCGGGAACGGAAGCGAGCACTACGGGACGTCTACATGATGGAGCCAGTCGTCCCCAAATTCAACCCATGGTCAGCTCGTCTGATCACCTTTGATCGTAGGGATCATCCTACTAGCATCCGTCATGGCGGCTCGGCCGCATTGGTCTTAGACCCAATCATCGACGGATTCCACCTCACACGAGTCCTTATGGATGGCGGCAGCAGTCTGAACCTGCTTTACAAGGACACAGTGTGCAAAATGGGCATCGATCCTTCAAGGATCAAGCCCACCAAAACCACCTTTAAAGGTGTAATTCCTGGAGTAGAGGCCCGTTGTACGGGCTCTATAACATTGGAAGTGGTCTTCGAATCTCCGGACAACTTCCAAAGCGAGGAGTTAATCTTCGATATCGTCCCTTTCCGTAGTGGTTACCACGCACTGCTCGGGAGAACCGCATTCGCTAGATTCAATGCGGTACCACACTATGCATACCTCAAGCTCAAGATGCCAGGCCCGCGCGGGGTCATAACAGTCAACGGAAACATGGGCATCTCTCTCCGTACAGAAGAGCATACTACAGCCCTCGCGGGCAGAAGTACAATGCGGCCTCCTCCGGCAAACCACCAATCCGGTGACGACAACCTCAAGCACCATCAAGCAAGTTTGGAGCACCCCGCAACAGGACCACCGGGCACGCCAAGAGCACGACTAGCAGTCCGGCCTCCGCTCAAAGCCCATCAAAGAAGCATTCGTGCCACACGTACACAATTACGCACTTAAAATACCATGGGCGCAGGCGGAGGCGCAACAGTGGCTCAGTCAATAGTGCGGTATCACCGCCACATACCTTCGTAACCTTTCCTTTCAGCTTTCAGGACATTGCTTTAGTGCAGCCTCTCCAGAAGAGCTGGATTGTCGGACTTACATAGTAGAGAAAACCAAGGAGGCAATAGGCTTTGCGCACAGAAGGAAATACCCAGGTGGAATCTATCTACGATCGTTATACCTGCTTTATCTATCTGTACGTAGCCTATCCCTGGATAGGGTATGTCAAATAATCCTATTTATCTCTGCTTAATGCATTCATTGTAAACATACGCTTAAACATATTATTCATCAATGGGAGATCACATATAGCGTCAGCTTATTATTCTTATTTGAGCATTTTTTTCTTACAAATGTCTATTTGATATTGCATCCGTACACCTTGGTACGTTCAGTTTGCCAGGGGCTTCTTATGGCGCCCTATAATACGGCAAGACAAGTCCGAACACTTTTAACAGCACGGCACCCCGAACTTATAGCATTATATGCATTAGCTCCGAATCATGTCTTGGGTCTACAGTTGGGATAGCCCGGCTCCCTTGTTTTGGTGCCTTACGTTCCGTTATATCGGCTAAGGTAGCGCAGGGAGAACTACTGCGATTGTGTCCCGGTTCTTCCGGACGAGCACCTCAGTAAAGAAAGCCGAAAACTGACCGGCATGATGTGGCGAGAGGTGGTCACTGTTCGAGAGGTCTTAGAATCCTTAAAGATTTTTCCGCTTTAGGCGATAATTCGGATTCGTCCGATCTAGGCGTATATAGCGCCCCAATTCGGCCTTCCGGATTCTAGAGGCTTCGCCAAAATTTAAAATTGTAGACTTCTATGGTTAAGTGAAGGTTATAAAGCTGCATAGTCCGATTGCCTTGTTCGCTGCGCTGGACACCTCCTTAAGGGACCAAACATTTGGATAAAGAGTGTCCAGGTTCTCCACGAACACCCTAGTACTAGTTACATGGGGGCGGAAGCCGACGACTGGCCTACTTTCAGAATTTTATAAACAGCCGCACATAAGGTAATATTTTAAATAACAAAAGCGCTACATAGCGCAAGTAACTTCGTCCTTAAATTACAAACATGACAGAAGTGAATTCATTCTAAAATTATGTCCTTGGTACATTCATCGGCCACGAGGCGAGCGCCCTTTATAACGCCATCATAATACTTCTCTGGATAGCGATGCGCCTTGCCCTCTGGCGGCCCGTCCTTCACCAGCTTCTTTGCATCCAGCTTGCCCCAATGCACCTTCGCACGGGCAAAGGCCCGGCGGGCACCCTCAATGCAAACGGATCGCTTGATGACTTCCAGTCGCGGACATGCATTCACCATCCGCTTGATCAGGCCGAAGTAGCTGGTGGGCAGGGGCTCACCAGGCCACATCCGGACTATGAAATACTTCATAGCCACTTCGGCCGCCTATGGAGTTCGACCAACTGCTTCAGTTGGTCACTCAGAGGCGTTGGATGTTCGGCCCTAGTATACTGGACCAGAACAGCTTCTCTGTTGAGCTCCCCTCTTGAGCACGGTAGAACTCCGCAGCATCTGATACGCTGCATGGCAGATCTGCGAATGCCCCTGGAGAGCTCCGGACTCGGGTAAGTAAAAGAAATGCCTCCTCCACATGTTTGCTTTGCATAAAGAATTTCTTACCCGCCGTTATCTTTTTGGCCTCCTGGATTTCCTGTTGTGCCTTCTCGGCTTCGGCCTTGGCATCTTTTATACTTGCAAGGGCCTTTGTAAGCTCGCGCTCTTTCGCCTTAAGCTCATGCTCCACGGCCTCGAACCTCTTGCCAAGATCCTGGAGCTCTTGTTGTACCTCTCCCACTCTCGCATCTTGCTTTTCGCGCTCTTTGCGTTCCAAGGCCGCCTTGTGTTCGGCCTCGAACATCCCTTTCTTGAGAGACGCAATTTCGGTGGTGGCCCCTGTTACAAAATCACGATGCTTCATCGTTAGAATAACCAATTTTATCTATCCTTCATTATACGAGAGCGGGGAATCACTCACCTTTGTTCTTTTCGAGCTGCCTCCTCGTGAGGTCGAGCTCTCCCTGCGCCTGCTGATACGTCTCTAACGTATCTATAATTTTTGATTGCTCCATGCTACTTTATCCACTATTTTAGGCAATGTTGGGCTTTATTATCCACTTCTATATTATTTTTGGGACTAACCTACTAACTAGAGGCCCAACCCAGATTTGCTGTTTATGCCTATTTCAGTGTTTCGAGGAAAAGGAATATCAGACAGAGTCAAAACAGAACGAAATCAACTGGAGAAGTTATTTTTGGAAGGAAAGTCACCCGATGGACTTCGAGTGCACGTCAAGAAAGAAGGGAGGTGCTCACGAGGGTAGGGGCACACCCACCCCCTTGGGGCGCGCCCCTGTGCCTCATGGCCCCCCTTTGGTCCACCGACGTACTTCTTTCACCCATATATACCTACGTACCCTAAAACTTCCAGAACAGAAGATAGATCGGGAGTTCCGCCGCCACAAACCTCTGTAGCCACCAAAAAATCTCTCGGGAGCCCGTTCCGGCACCCTGCCGGAGGGGGGAACCCTCACCGATGGCCATCTTCATCATCCCGGCGCTATCCATGACGAGGAGGGAGTAGTTCACCCTCGGGGCTGAGGGTATGTACCAGTAGCTATGTGTTTGATCTTTCTCTCTCGTGTTCCCTCTATGGCACGATCTTGATGTATCCCGAGCTTTGCTATTGTAGTTAGATCTTATGATGTTTCTCCCCTCTACTCTCTTGTGATGAATTGAGTTTCCCCTCTGAAGTTATCTTATCGGATTGAGTCTTTTATGAGAACACTTGATGTATGTCTTGGTGATCAACTTGCGGGTTTCGTGACATTGGGAACCTATGCATCATTCCGGTAGAGACTTTGGGGCACTCTTTGAAGTACTTTTATGTTGGTTGGATGAATCTGAGATTGTGTGATGCATATCATATAACATGCCCACGGATACTTGAGGTGACAATGGAGTATCTTGGTGACATTAGGGTTTTGGTTGATTTGTGTCTTAAGGTGTTATTCTAGTACGAACTCTTTTAAAGATCGATCTGAAAGAATAACTTTGAGGTGATTTCGTACCCTACCATAATCTCTACGTTTGTTCTCCGCTATTAGTGGCTTCGGAGTGACTCTTTGTTGCATGTTGAGGGCTTATTATATGATCCATCTATGTTATTATTGTTGAGAGAACTTGCACTAGTGAAAGTATGAACCCTAGGCCTTGTTTCCTATCATTGCAATACCGTTTACGCTCACTTTTACCACTTGTTACCTTGCTATTTTTATTATTTCAGATTACAAAAACCTATATCTACTATCTATTTTGCACTTGTATCTTCATCTCTTCGCCGAACTAGTGCACCTATACAATTTACCATTGTATTGGGTGTGTTGGGGACACAAGAGGCTCTTTGTTATTTGGTTGCAGGGTTGTTTGAGAGAGACCATCTTCATCCTACGCCTCCTACGGATTGATAAACCTTAGGTCATCCACTTGAGGGAAATTTTCTACTGTCCTACAAACCTATGCACTTGCAGGCCCAACAACGTCTACAAGAAGAAGGTTGTGTAGTAGACATCAAGCTCATTTCTGGCGCCGTTGCCGGGGAGGTTAGCGCTGAAGGTATATCTTTAGATCTTGCAATCAAATCTTTTTGTTTCTTTTTTTAGCACTAGTTTATTTTATAAAAGAAAACTACAAAAAAATGGAATTGAGTTTGTCTCATACGCTTCATCTTTTTAATATCTTTCGTGAGTATGATGGAAAAGAAAATTGTGGTCAAGTACTAGAAGAAGAATTACATAGAATTCTTGGCATAAAATATGTGAATGATGAGCATGATTGCAATGTTGTTAGTATGAATTCCTTGAATATCCATGATGCTAATGATATTCAAAGCCACAAGCTTGGGGAAGCTATGTTTGATGGAGATGATATTTTTTGTCCCCCAAGCTTTGATGAGCAAATTTACTATGATGAAAGCATGCCTCCTATATATGATGATTATTGTGATGACACGTATGCTTTAAATAATAATGATAACCATGAAACTTGTCATCTTGATCTTATTTTTCAATCATATGATAGTTATTTTGTTGAGTTTGCTCCCACTATTATTGATGAGAAGAATTTTGCTTATGTGGAGAGTAGAAAATTTTCTATGCAAATAGATCATGAAAAGAATGCTTTAGGTGCTGGTTATATTGTTGAACTCATTCATGATGCTACTGAAATTTATTATTAGGGAGGAATATATGCTTGTAGGAATTGCAATAATATCAAGTTTCCTCTCTATGTGCTTAAAATCTTGAAGTTATGCTTGTTTTACCTTCCTATGCAAGTTGATTCTTGTTCCCATAAGTTGTTTGCTCACAAAATCCCTATGCATAGGAAGTGGGTTAGACTTAAATGTGCTAGTCATATGCTTCATGATGCTCCCATTATGTTTCAATTCTTATCTTTTTTGTGAGCATCATTGTCATCATCATGCCTAGCTAGAAAGGCATTAAAGAAAAGCGCTTGTTGGGAGACAACCCAATAATTATCCTTACTGTTTTTGTGTGTACACATGATTATTATACTGTAATAATCATTTTTTATAGCTTTTGTTTCAATAAAGTGCCAAGTAGAACCTTTGGGAAGACTTGGGTGAAGTTTATATGATCTTGCTGTGAAAAACAGAAACTTTAGCGCTCACGAGATTAGCTGCCATTTTTTACTGGAGAGTGATTTTAGGTTGATTCTTTTTGAAGATGATTAATAGACAAATTACTCAGGTCAAGCAATTTATTTCATAATTTTTGGGGTTCCATAAGTGTACGTTTGATACAGATTACTACAGACTATTCTGTTTTTGAAAAGATTCTGTTTTCTATGTGTTGTTTGCTTATTTTGATGAATCTATGAGTAGTATCGGAGGGTATGAACCATAGATAAGTTGGAGTACAGTAGATATTACACCAATATGAATTTAGAATGAGTTCATTACAGTACCTAAGTGGTGGTTTTATTTTCTTATACTAACGGAGCTTACGAGTTTTGTTTTGAGTTTTGTGTGGTTGAAGTTTTCAAGTTTTGGGTAAAGATTCGATGGACTATGGAATAAGGAGTGGAAAGAGCCTAATCTTGGGGATGACCAAGGACCCCCAAGGTAATATTCAAGTACAACCAAGAGCCTAAGATTGGGGATGCCCCGCATGGCATCCCCTCTTTCGTCTTCGTTCATCGGTAACTTTACTTGGAGCTATATTTTTATTCACCACATGATATGTGTTTTGCTTGGAGCGTCATTTTATTTTATTATTTTTTGATTGCTGTTAGTTAGAATAATGTTTGCATCTTTAGTTTCAATAAAAAAAGTCAAGGATAGCCTTTGCCATGCTTATTTTGCTTGTATACATGTTGCTGTTTGAAAACAGAAAGTTTACCGCTGTTGCAAAAATTCCCTAGAAAAGTAAGAGAATGGTATAACGTTGAATCTTTTTGCATATTAAGATCTGATAAATTTATTACAGTGGGAATTTTAGTTCATAATTTTTGGAGTCAGGGAAGTATTTATACTCTTGCATTCTTTACAGACTGTACTGTTTTGGCAGATTGCTGTTATAGTTGCATTGTTTGCATATGTTTGCTTGTTTAATGATTCTATTTGATGATAGGAGTATTAAATATGCAGAGGAATTTAGTATGCAATGTTGAATAATAATTTTAGTGATTTGTTACAGTAGAAAATGATAAGGTTTTGCATTGGTTTATACTAACCTATCTCACGAGTTCTTGTTGAGTTTGTTGTGAATGAAGCTTTTGATAAAAAGAGAAACCATGATATGAGAGGAATTAAGGAGACACAAAAGTTCAAGCTTGGGGATGCCCAAGGCACCCCAATATAATATTTCAAGAAGTCTCAAGCATCTAAGCTTGGGGATGCCCCGGTAGGCATCCCACCTTTCTTCTTCAACAACTATCGGTTAGTATCGGTTGAGCCTAAGTTTTTGCTTCTTCACATGAGTTGTGCTATCCTTGCAATGTAGTTTTTTTAGCTTTGCTTGCTGTTTGAATAAAGTATCAAGATCTGAAATTATTAAATGGGAGAGTCTTCACATAGTTGCATAATTATTCGACTACTCATTGGTCTTCACTTATATCTTTCGGAGTAGTTTTTGTTATTGCTCTAGTACTTCACTTAGATATTTTAGAGCACGGTGGTGGATTTGTTTTAAAGAAACTATTGATCTCTCATGCTTCACTTAGATTATTTTGAGAGTCATTAATAGCATAGTAATTTGCTTAACATTAATATACTTGGTTTTCTAGATATGTGAAACTTTCTTTTGAGTACGTTGAATACTAAGATAAGTTTGATGCTTGATAATTGTTTTGAGATATGGAGGTGATAATATCAAAGTGATGCTAGTTGGATGATTATGAATTTAAAGAATGCTTGTGTTGAAGTTTGTGATTCCCGTAGCATGCATGTATGGTGAACCGCTTTGTGATGAAGTTGGAGCACAATTTTATTTATTGATTGTCTTCCTTATGAGTGGCGGTCGGGGACGAGTGATGGTCTTTTCCTACCGATCTATCCCCCTAGGAGCATGCGTGTAGTGCTTTGGTTTTTGATGACTTCTAAATTTTTGCAACAAGTGCATGAGTTCTTTTGATTAATGTTGAGTCCATGGATTATACGCACCCTTTCACCCTTCCATTATTGCTAGCCTCTCTTGTGCCGTGCAACTTTCGCCGGTACCATACACCCACCATATACCTTCCTCAAAACAGCCACCATACCTACTTATGGCATTACCATAGCCATTCCGAGATATATTGCCATGCACCGTTCTGTTTATTATGACACGCTCCGTCATTGTCATATTGCTAGCATGATCATGTAGTTGACATTGTATTTGTGGCAAAGCCACCGTTCATAATTCTTTCATACATGTCGCTCATGAATCATTGCATATCCCGGTACACCGCCGGAGGCATTCATATAGAGTCATATTTTGTTCTAAGTATTGAGTTGTAATTGTTGAGTTGTAAGAAAAATAAAAGTGTGATGATCATCATTTTTAGAGCATTGTCCCAGTGAGGAAAGGATGATGGAGACTATGATTCCCCCATAAGTCGGGATGAGACTTCGGACGAAAAAAAATAAAAAGAAAAGAAAAAAAAGAGGCCATAAAAAAAGAGAAGGCCCAAACAAAAAAACAATATATAAAAAAATGAGAGAAAAAGAGAGAAGGGACAATGCTACTATCTCTTTTTCCACCCTTGTGCTTCAAAGTAGCACTGTGATCTTCATGATAGAGAGTCTCATATGTTGTCACTTTCATATACTAGCAGGAATTTTTCATTATAGAACTTGGCTTGTATATTCCAATGATGGGCTTCCTCAAAAGTGCCCTAGGTCTTCGTGACCAAGAAAGTTGGATGCACACCCACTTAGTTTCTTTTGTTGAGCTTTCATATATTTATAGCTCTAGTGCATCAGTTGCATGGCAATCCCTACTCACTCACATTGATATCTATTAATGGGAATCTCCATAGCCCGTTGGTATGCCTAGTCGATGTGAGACTATCTTCTCCTTTTTTGTCTTCTCCACAACCAGCATTCTATTCCACATATAGTGTTATGTCCATGGCTCACGCTCATGTATTGCGTGAAAGTTGAAAGAGTTTGAGATTATTAAAGTATGAAACAATTGCTTGGCTTGTCATCGGGGTTGTGCATGATTAAATACTTTGTGTGATGAAGATAGAGCAACAGCCAGACTATATGATTTTGTAGGGATAACTTTCTTTAGCCATGTTATTTTGAGAAGACATGATTGCTTTGATTAGTATGCTTGAAGTAGTATTATTTTTATGTCAATATGAACTTTTGTCTTGAATATTTTGGATCTGAATATTCATGCCACAATTAAGAAGAATTACATTGAAATTATGCCAAAGTATCACTCCGCATCAAAAATTCTTTTTTACCATTTACCTACTCGAGGACGAGCAGGAATTAAGCTTGGGGATGCTTGATACGTCTCCAACGTACCTATAATTTTTGATTGCTCCATGCTACTTTATCCACTGTTTTAGGCAATGTTGGGCTTTATTATCCACTTTTATATTATTTTTGGGACTAACCTATTAACCGGAGGCCCAGCCCAGATTTGCTATTTTATGCCTATTTTAGTGTTTCGAGGAAAAGGAATATCAAACAGAGTCAAAATGGAACGAAATCAACTGGAGAAGTTATTTTTGGAAGGAAAGACACCCGATGGACTTGGAGTGCATGTCAGGAAAGAAGGGAGGTGCTCACGAGGGTAGGGGCGCACCCACCCCGCTAGGGTGCGCCCCCCTGCCTCTTGCCCCCCCTTCGGTCCACCGACGTACTTCTTTCACCCAGATATACCTATGTACCCTAAAACTTCCAGAACAAAGGATAGATCGGGAGTTCCGCCACCAAAAACCTCTCGGGAGCCTGTTCCGGCACCCTGCTGGAGGGGGGAACCCTCACCGGTGGCCATCTTCATCATCCCGGCGCTATCCATGACGAGGAGGGAGTAGTTCACCCTTGGGGCTGAGGGTATGTACCAGTAGCTATGTGTTTGATCTTTCTCTCTCGTGTTCCCTCTATGGCACGATCTTGATGTATCCTGAGCTTTTCTATTGTAGTTGGATCTTATGATGTTTCTCCCCCTCTACTCTCTTGTGATGAATTGAGTTTCCCCTTTGAAGTTATCTTATCAGATTGAGTCTTTTATGAGAACACTTGATGTATGTCTTGGTGATCAACTTGCGGGTTTCGTGACATTGGGAACCTATGCATAGGGGTTGGCACACGTTCTTGACTCTCTGGTAGAGACTTTGGGGCACTCTTTGAAGTACTTTTATGTTGGTTGGATGAATCTGAGATTGTGTGATGCATATCGTATAATCATGCCCACGGATACTTGAGGTGACAATGGAGTATCTAGGTGACATTAGGGTTTTGGTTGATTTGTGTCTTAAGGTGTTATTCTAGTACGAACTCTTTTATACATCGATCCGAGAGAATAACTTTGAGGTGGTTTCGTACCCTACCATAATCTCTACGTTTATTCTCCGCTATTAGTGGCTTCGGAGTGACTCTTTGTTGCATGTTGAGGGCTTATTATATGATCCATCTATGTTATTATTGTTGAGAGAACTTGCACTAGTGAAAGTATGAACCCTAGGCCTTGTTTCCTATCATTGCAATACCGTTTACGCTCACTTTTACCACTTGTTACCTTGCTGTTTTTATTATTTCAGATTACAAAAACCTATATCTACTATCTATTTTGCACTTGTATCTTCATCTCTTCGCCGAACTAGTGCACCTATACAATTTACCATTGTATTGGGTGTGTTGGGGACACAAGAGGCTCTTTGTTATTTGGTTGCAGGGTTGTTTGAGAGAGACCATCTTCATCCTACGCCTCCTACGGATTGATAAACCTTAGGTCATCCACTTGAGGGAAATTTGCTACTGTCCTACAAACCTGTGCACTTGCAGGCCCAACAACGTCTACAAGAAGAAGGTTGTGTAGTAGACATCACCTGCTCCAGGTCCTGTTTTAGTCCGGCGATCTCGGCCGTACGGACCGCAGCGGCAAGCAGCACAACCTGCTTATTCACATTCAAACTTATTGTTAGACTCCTGCGGATTATAATTGACCCTCCGTTTGGTTTTTCCTACTGAACACCAACAGAGTATCAGGGGCTACTACCTATCGGGTGGTAATTTCACACATTTTTATTACTTACCTCAAGCCTGTCAGGAGGCTGGTGCAGGCTTCGGTTAGTCCGCTCTTGGCGGACGAAACCTTCTGAATCACCGCACTCATAAGAGTACAGTGCTCTTCATCTATAGAAGCGCCGTGAAGCGCTTCCAGCAGACAATCCGGCGCCTCGAGTGCAATAGAAGTCCTCGACACAGACGGCTCTCCCTCCCTAATGAGGGGCTGCCCGCCTGAGTCCGGAACCATTGAAGGCTCCGCAACACTGTTCGGTTGAGAACCCGGCCTACTGTGGCTCTCATCAACATGGTCCGCGGGGATCTTGAACCCCGCGTGTCCAACGTCTGGAATGCTGCCTTGGGGCGCCTCCAGAGCCACCTCCCCCTGCTCTAGGAGCCTTTGGGATAAAACCTCCGTGTCATCTGTAGGCTAAGAAGTAGTGGCCGTCGGGAGCGAGTTCATCGCCGAATCGCTCAAGGACCCATCCGAAGACGACGCCTCGGGATGGACCCCGGTCGGACTACATACAAGTTCGGCGTTATGACAAAACTATGAAGCAAAATTACAATGGAGTGCGGATACTTACAATCGCACTAGGGGCTTCTTCCTGGGCAGCCATCCCTCCTCGCTATCGGCGGCGGTGGCGGAGTAGTCTGGAAGGGACACCTTTCCCTTCTTGGACGTCCCAGCCTCCCCCTCTGGGGAGGCCTTCCTCTCCCCCCCCCCCAATATGGGGAGGTGGAGTTTCTTCTTGTTTCCCCCCGCCTCCGCGGGAGGAATCTGCCTCATCGTTATCGGACGACGAGGGTATGACTGCCTTGCACCGGGGGCCTCTCCTGGCCCCCTGGTCCGCCCTCTCAGGCCCCTTGTCCTTTCCGGATGGGGTGACCTCCTCTTCTTCTTCTTCCCCTTCGGGGGATGAGTGTGCCTCGTCGTCTTCCGACGAGGCTTCTGGCGCAACCTTACATCAGAGACCCTTCCGGATCCCCGGGGCCTTCTTATCGGCCTTCTTCTCCGGCCCCTTGTAGGGCGCCGAGACCAGCATCTCCGTCAGGAGAGCATTAGCTGGGCTTTCTGGCAGCACATCCAGACAGTCAATTTGCTCTGCTGTCTCCACATAATCCTGAACAAATATGCACAATTACTTAAGGCTTCCCCATGAATATATTGGGAAGAACCGAATCCGGTGGTAGCCTGAGAACTTACCTGACTAGGAGGCCACGCGGCGTGGAGCCCATGGTCCTCGGATATGGGTGGAGGTACTTCGGAGGCCTTTAACAACGCCTTCCATGCATTTTTGTGCTTCATGTCGTAGAGTCTCTGAAGCGTCTGGTGTTCGGCCGGGACGAACTCCCACAGATTGAATGCCCGCCTTTGGCACGACAGAATCCAGCGAATGAGCATGACCTGGATCACGTTGACAAGCTTGATGTTCTTGTCCTTCATGCCCTTGATGCAGTTTTGGAGTCCGGTCAGCTCTGTAGATTCGCCCTAGGATAGGCCCTTCTGTTCCCAGGAGGTGAGCCGCATGGGGGTTCCGGATCAGAACTCGGGGGGCCGCCGCCTAGTCGGTGTCGCGCGGCTCGGTGATGTAGAACCACCCCGACTGCCACCCCTTCACGGTTTCCGCAAAGGAGCCGTCAAGCCAGGTGATGTTAGGCATCTTGCCCAACATGGCTCCTCCGCACTCCGCTTGCTGGCCGCTCACGATCTTCGGCTTCACGCAGAAGATTTGCAGCCACAAGCCGAAATGAGGCTTGATGCGGAGGAAGGCCTCACATACGATGATGAACACCGAGATGTTGAGGACGAAGTTTGGGGCTAGATCATGGAAATCTAGACCGTAGTAGAACATGAGCCCGCAAACGAAGGGGTGAAGTGGAAACCCCAGTCCACGGACGAAGTGTGCGAGAAACACGACCCTCTCATGGGGTCCTGGAGTTGGAATGACCTGCCCGTCGTCTGGTAGCCGGTGCGCTATGTCTGCGGCCAAGTATCCAGCCGCCCGAAGATTCGTGATATTCTTCTCCTTCACGATGGAAGCCACCCACTTACCTCCTACTCCGGACATGTTTAGCTATGCGGAGAAGACTTGGACTAGGGCGCTGGAGCTCGAGGGTGCAAGAGTGGGCAAAGGAGGAAGAAGGCGTGGGTAAAAATGGGGAACTCTTATCCCTTTATAGAGGCGACGGAAGCGGTGCGCCTCCCCACTAGCCCGTTGAGAATCGCTTACTTCCCAAGTGCCACGATTGATGGCACGGTGGGATTACCCATACCCGTATTGATGAGAATCCTGTGATAAGGGGACACGATCTCTGCTTTGACAAGATGTGTCAAGGAAACCGCCTCGCAATACTCGCTGTGGCTGGTTGTGGGAAAACGGTTCAAATAATGACCTGACCGTAATGACATATCACGTTGTCTAAAAAGTTGTCAGCTGAAGTATCATTCTCTCTACGGTAGTATGTGAAGATCATTTTGCGGATCCGGACACGGTCTACGTGTTCGATAATAACATTGGAGTATTCGGAAGGAGGAACCCGCCTTGCAATGCCGAAGACAAGACTGCGCGCCGGACTCATCGTCATTGAAGCCTGGTTCAGGGGCTACCGAGGGAGTCCTGGATTAGGGGGTATCCGGACATCCGGACTATATACATCGTCCGGACTATTGAAGCTTGAAGGTACAAGATTGAAGACTCCGACCCGTGTCCGGATGGGACTCTCCTTTGCGTGGAAGACAAGCTTGGCGATCCGGATATTATATTTCCTTCCTTGTAATCGACTCCATGTAAACCCTAGTCCTCTTCGGTGTCTATATAAACCGGAGAGGATGGTCCTTAGAAGGCCGATCACAATTACAATCATACCATCATAGGCTAGCTCTTAGGGTTTAGCCTCTACGATCTCGTGGTAGATCTACTCTTGTACTACTCATATCTTCAATATTAATCAAGTAGGAAGTAGAGTTTTACCTCCACCGAGAGGGCCCAAACCTGGGTAAACATTGTGTCCCTTGCTTCCTGTTACCATCAGCCTAAGACGCACAGATCAGGACCCCCTACCCGAGATCCGCCGGTTTTGACACCAACAGCGGGTTCTAATGGCCCACGGCGCTCAACGACGTCGTCGAGCTAGTTAAGGCTTGTGAAGCCTGCCAATTCCACGCCAAGTAGATCCATCAGCCGCTCAGGGCCTGCAGACCATACCCCTCTCATGGCCGTTCGCAGTTTGGGGGCTGGACATCTTGGGCCCGTTTCCTCGGGCGCCAGGGGGCTATCGCTACCTCTACATAGCCGTCGACAAGTTCACCAAGTGGGCTGAGGTGGAAGCTGTCTGCACCATCCCGGCAGGCTCCGCAGTCAAGTTCATCAAGGGCCTCGCGAGCCGATTCGGAGTACCTAACCGCATCATCACCGACAACGGTTCACAATTCACCAGCAATCTCTTCAAAACATACTATGCTAATCTTGGAACACATATATGCTACGCTTCGGTGGCGCACCCTCGGAGCAACGGTCGGGCTGAGCGAGCCAACGCGGAGGTCCTAAAGGGCCTCAAAACTAGGACCTTCAAGAAGAAGCTGGAGGCCTGCGGCAGGGGCTGGTACGACGAGCTCCAATCAGTGCTATGGTCCATCCGCACGACCGCGACCAAGTCGACTGGCGAAACCCCGTTCTTCCTCATCTACGGAGTAGAGGCAGTCCTCCCTCACGAGGTCAAGTGTCACTCCGCGCGGGTCCTGGCGTTCGACGAAACGCAGCAGGACACCACGCGGGGGATGGATCTCGTGCTGGGGGAGGAACGCCGTTGGGAGGCCGTGCTGCGGGCGGCAAGATACCAGCAGGCGCTATGATGGTACCACTGCCGCAACATCTGCCCCAGGACTCTCGAGGTAGGGGACCTCATGCTCAGGCGGGTGCTCTCGACACTACTAGAAAAAGGGCTATAGATGGGATGGACACTAATGGCGCACTATACATGTGGTGCGCCATTACTAAATACTAATGGCGCACCATGTGTTGGTGCGCCATTAGTGTGCAAATACTAATGGCGCACCACATCCCACGGTGCGCCATTAGTAAAAAAAATTAATTTTTTTTCAAAAGTACTAATGGCGCACCGTGGGAGTGGTGCGCCATTACTAGTTTTAACTAGTAATGGCGCACCAGTAAGAGATGCGCCATTGCTATCTATACGTATGGCGCACCCCTACCAGTACACCATTGCTGTCACCCCTTATCCCCTCCCTCTCGTCATGTTCTCTCCCGTCACCTTCCTCCTGACACACCCACCCACCTCCCTCGACTTCGATCTAGATCGGGAAGCCCCGGCCGCCTGCCTCTTCCTCTCCCTCCCGACCACAGCGAGCCCCCTTCCCCCTCCCTCACACCAGATCCAGGGCATGGAGCCGTGGTGAGCTCCTTCCCCAACCCTCCTCACCGGATCCAGAGGAGAGCTGGTGACCACGTCCTCCGGCGACGGCGTTGCTCCGGGGTGTGGAGGCCACCGAGCTGCAGGAGGAGGAGCTCCCTGCCACCCCAAGGCCCCAGATCCAGCCGCCACGGCCATGGCCGGGCTTCTAGATCCTCGTCGTCGTTGAGCTGGCCCATGATTGATGAACGGTGGCGGATCCGGCAGCAAGGCCAAGGTGCCGCAGGCGATGGCGCCGTTGGAGGGTGGTTTCTTCTCCACGTCCACGCGCCGGGAGAGGAAGCAGCCTCCGCGTTGTTCTGCACCAAGTTCGGCAAGGGGGGACGCACGGCCGTCCTCCTCCTCTACATCCATGGCGCTCATCCCAGAAGGTATTGTGCCTCTCCCGCATTAATCCTGCTTCTAAATCGATCTACACAGCTAATTTTTTCCTATTGCTTTGTTTGCCTGCAGGGGAGGTACCGCTGGAGCTCTAAGGCGGCCTTAAACACCACCAATCTGGTCGGAGGATGGGCAGATAAGGCCCTGCGTCTCCTGCTCCTTCCCATGTATGTGTTCATCCCAGTCTCTAACTCTCTGTCCAGACTTAACTACGTAGCGGCTACCTAGTATGGATATGATTACGAGCTAGCCGGATTGGATTATGTAGCCTACCTCAATGCTTAATCAGTCCGGCGGTTTCTTGCACGCATACATGCATGCATCATGGTAGAGAATTGAAATAACTAGCTCCAGATACTTCGTGGTTGAATGGTTTGCATTGCAGTGTACGATCAAATTCTGTACATCTAACATTTGATGAACTAGATGCAGCTTGCTTTTGATTCAGATGATTTATATCTGTGTATGATGTGTTAAAAAATATCTCTGTATGAGTCCTGCGCAGGTCATCATTGGAGGAGAGGATGATGGTGAAGTAGCAGAGGATGATGGTGCCCGGCCATGGCGAGCGAGGAAGCCCCAAGATTGATACGTGGCTCCCTCCTGTCGTAAGTTCAGATATCGCACATCCTGTATGTTGTGCAAATCGGAGAGATCCAGAATGCTTTTCTCATGTATTTTTGTTATCTCAGGTATGGATTTGGGGTGTATTTCAAGCAGGTAATAACCTACTCTGATGCCTTCGCTCTAAGAGGAAAGTGTGCCACCCCTATTCTCAAGCAGGTAATAATTAATCATTTATGAGCTGATGGACAACAATTACTCTATTCTTCCACCATTGCATCACTCAATCAAATGTCATCATGTATCAATGATGTGAATATGTGAAAAAAATCGTTTGTGCTCTGTTTTCTTATTTGGATGAAAACCAGGCAGTGTAGTTATTTTTTATAGTTTATACACATACTGCATGATTAATTAAAGGTTGTAACCACACTGTCACGCTAATGGACGCAAAAAAGAAGAGTGGTAGTACTATCAATGGTTCAGTCAGCGCCTCAACAACGTATGCACTACTTCTGATATTGTTTTTCAGTAGCTTTTTTCTGCACCTTTCTCTTTCAGTTCTTAGTGCTGTTGCCCCATGAACACATTTTTTTAATTTGACTGTACATTCAAATGAAGCCTTTGTTAAGTATACACTCCAAAATTCAGTTAACAGTAGCCTAACTGAATTTTCTGTTTCTGAATTTATAAACTCACTTTATATTCAGTTTATAAATTAACAGTAGCTTCAAAATTAAGTGTCATTCCCATGGATCAACTGTTATTTTATTTTGTGGAGGATAAAGTTTAGATCATGAATAATGGCATTACAAGTGAACTTGGCACAATTACACATGTCGTGAACTAGATATGAGCAAGTCTTCATTGGCATGCAAGTACTACTTTTACATTGTCATGACAGGAACAATTAATTTGACATGTATCATTGGTACTGCTAAAACATTTCGTTCATGTTTCAACAAATTTGGTGAAGACCACTTCATATGTATTTTGCATATATGAATTATCTCCTGTTGCTTTCTAAGATGTTAGTTCTTTCAGTTCTAGCCCTTCTATCTTTAATTCCTGGCTGCTGGACTACCTGCAGGACAACGTGTTCATCTGCGAAAGCTCTCTCTATAGCAGTCCGTTCGCGACGCGCTCCGCAGCTTCTTTGCCGGGCACAACGAGATCCTCAATGTCTGGAAGTAAGTCTCCAGCCATCTGTTTCCTGATGAATTTTCTTTCTAGCTCAATGTGATCGGATCTGACTAGTACGTTCAAATTTGCTCTTGTTTTCTTTTCAAATAGTACTAGTAGTCTATATTCCAGCTGTGCGACTACTTGTAGCCACTTGAACCGATGTGAATTCTTCAAGCCTACCTATAGCCACTTGAACAGATGTCTATCTCAGATCTGCTCATCTAAAAAATCCAAGTGGAGTAGTATACTGGTAGTATAGTATAATAACATTATCAAAAGGTAAATGCCCTGATTATTTAGCCCTGTCAGATAAATACTCGTCGAAAGTGGGCTCCTATCAAAATTCATTTCCATTAGAATCTTACTCATACAATATTCACACCATGTAATTCTGGAAATATATGCTCATATCTAGTTCTGCATAAAAAATGACAGTATTGACACGTTATAAATAGTTTGTTTGTCTTTCTGTTTATTTTGTTACATTTTGCAGGGATAAAGTGAAGAAAAAGAAGAAAAGATTACTAGAAGATTAGTTTTAGGACTTTCTTTTATTTCCTTGCAATTTTCCTTTTATTGGATACTTGTAAAGACATTGTAATATTCTTACTATAATAAAAATTATGATTCTATTTCATTTTTTGTTTTTAAATTATTTTTCCTTATAGGTTGTTTTTTGTAAATTTGGATTTTTTTGTTTTCCAAATACATTACTAGTGGCGCATTTAAGCCCTTACTAGTGGCGCACCTTCCTTTATTACTAGTGGCGCACCTATAAGGCTATTAGTGGCGCACCTGGAGGGAATACCAGTGGAGCACCAAATGGTATACTAATGGCGCACTACATGGTGCGCCATTAGTATCTGGTATACTAATGGCGCACCTGTGGTGCGCCATTAGTATATAATACTAGTGGCATGGTACTAGTGGCGCACCAGTAGTGCTCCATTAGTAGGCAAAACTGGTGCGCCACTAGTAGGCCTTTTCCTAGTAGTGCCAGGGAAGGGCTGCACAAGCTCTCTCCTATGTGGGAGGGCCCGTTCAAGGTTGTTCATGTTTCCAGGCCCGGCTCCGCGTGCTTTGAGAACCAGGAGGGGGTGCCCATCCCAAACGCGTGGAACATTCAGCACCTCCGGAGATTCTACCCTTGAAGCGAGGCCCAGTGCCTGTGGGAAAGGCCTGCAGCCTGTGAAGAAGGCCAATGCCTGTGAAGCTTGTCACATTAAGGAAAGGCCCAGACCCTGTGAAGAAGGCCAATGCCTGTGAAGCTCGACCCTCCCCTCAAGAAAAGGCCCGGTGCCTATGAAGAAGGCCAATGCCTGTGAAGCTCGCCCCCCGTGACACTCTCACGTAATAATGAGTCGGGGCTGTACACACGCCGGAGTCTCCGGAGTGCCGCCCCCGGGCCTCGGGGGCTCCCGCCCACGCCCAGTGGTAGCACTTAGCTCCATGCTGGTGAGAAGACGTCGAAGACTAGAGTAGGTGCCGGACACGGCTTTTCATTTGCTTTGTGCAGTTGGCTTGTTCGTCCTATTTGCAGTTTTATTGGAAGTTGCTTTTGGTGTCATTGCCCTCCCCGGCCTATGGCTCTTCGCCTTTGTCGCCTATTTGACTCGTTTTCTCTCTCGTAAGTCTCGTGAGGATGCTACGCGGGTGCCCTCGCGAGTGTTTCCTGACCCAGCCTTGAGAGGCTTTCCTCTCCAAGTCCGCTGCGGGAGCAGTCCTCCCGGTCCGTGCCCCACGGGCATCGCGACGCGAACACGGGGCCTAGGTTGGCTGCCCTCACGACCGAGGCTGGAAATCACCTCCCCTGGCCGATTCTTGCAGGCCATGAAGCGCGCGACAAGGCCTCAGCCTTGAAAGGCGAAAACTGCAGCAAGTCCGCCAAGCTAAGTAATCCCGACACACGAGCCCGCGGCACCAAGACACAACACAGGAATAACGAAGATCGCATAATAATTAACGACAACAGTCCAGCACGCCCTTGCGGGGCCCTACACTATTATCTCTTTGCATAGGGAAGGAAGAAAAACAAAATAGACATGGCTTGCTCGGCACCGACTCGTGGCGAGGGCTCGTACTGCCTCCGGAGCTCAGTCAGACCCCTCCTCACGCTTCATTGAGGCGCGACGGCGGGCCGACTCCCTCGAGGCGAGCGCGACGGCGCGGAGGCTGGTCGTGGCCACCGCTGGAGGAGCTGTCGTCTGAAGGGGAGCCGCCGAGGCTTGGCGAGCTACGAGCGCCACCGCCCGCGTGCACGCCTTGCGCCCTGGCCATCGCCAAGGCTGGGCGCCCGACCGTCGTCATTATATTTGGGGCAGCACCCGACGCGACGGCCATCTTCACCAAACACCCTCACGTAGAGGGTGGCATCGCCGTCAAACTTGAAATGCAGGGTGCACCGCCGGCTCAGGCCACTCGGGCGGGCAAACGTTTGCCAGCCGCGGGTCAGGGCCACATTCCCGGCAACGGAGATCTCCAGTGAAGCCCAGGAGGCCCTGCTGCAGCTCACCCCGGGCATAAAAACCGAAGACCAAAAACCGAACCCGAAAAGACCGAATAAAAAACGGTCAGCATAAATAAAAGACCAAATTTTTTACGGTCTGTTCAGTCCTACTGTTTCTAAGACCGAATATCCCGTAAAGACCGAATAAATAAAAGCCCATACATACGAGTTGAGCAAAGGCCCATCCGGACAACCCAACTCATGAGCGAGATACACACACCTCACCTCAGACCTCACGCCCTAGGCCTCCCGTTCCCCATTTTCTCTCCCACGACAAACCCTAGCCGCCGGCCACCGGCCCCACTGTGACCCGATGCCCCATCCCTTATGAGCCCGTGACGACTGATGACCACCGCACCGAGGCGCCGCTCACCCTGACCGATGAATCCTAGCGCCCCTAGCCGCACCCAGGACCGGTGAGGCGGTGAGCCGGTGACGACCACGACCAGCGCCCAGGCCGTCAACCGTCGTGCCCCCGTGCGTCGCGCCATGCTGCCAACTCCGACCCTCCTGCATCGCTCCTCAACCACGACGCCGACCCCGACCAGGCGACCACCATCTAGGTTGCAGTTCGTCACCACCTCGTCCTGTGCCACGCTGGTCGCCGGCTCGCCGCCTACTGTCCTCGTTCTGTGCTCCACCTTGCAGCTGAAGGTGAGCAAGCTATCTCATCTCTCTATGTGCATCAAAGTCATTTGTGGTGTTCATGTTCTGTGATGTCTAGATTTTCTTTAGATGTTCATGTCCTGTGATGTACAAATTATGTGATGTTTATGTTCTACGATGTCCAGATTTTGTGATGTCCATATTCTGATGTCCAGGTTTTGTGTCGTACAAACTCATTTAGGCCTTGTTCGTTTAATCATGTCCCCGCAGGGATCGGGTCAAAACCCGGCCGAACCGCGTGGTTGTAGCCCCGGCCGGGGTTGGATCCCGACCTCCCCCGTATGCACGTTCGGTTGGACCCGGCCGGGTTCATACCCCGTCCAAATCCACTCCGAACCGCCGGGTTTTCGCAGGGATTTAACCCATGCCTCGTCACGCGCGGAACGAAACCGCTCAGCCTAGCCCATCAAAACAGAAAAGGAGAAGAAGGCGAGAGCGACGTAGGCGGCGGCGGGCCTGGACGGTGGAGCAGGGGCCGGAGCTCAGCGGCCACTGCAGCCTACTCCGGTCTTCCTCCCCAACATCAGGCCAGTAAGATCCTCTCTCCCCTTTTGATTTCTAGGGTTCCCATCCCCTTTTCCACCGGTGACCATGGCCGTCTTTCCGGCGAAGATCCACGGCTCATCTCTGCTTGCTACAACTCCCATGTCCAATTGATCGATGGATCTATCTCTGGAACTAGTGAATTGAATGATTTGATTCTTTGAAATATTATATTTGCTCTAGTGGCAAGACTGCAAGAGGTCTAACCGAATGACATTCTGTGGCAGATATTTTGGTGTGGGAATGAAGTGGGGATCGGGTGACGGGGTGGGAGTCACCCAATCCCTAGGTGGATTGAAGCCACGAGGGGATTGCATCTCCACCAACCGAACAAAGCCTTAGGAGTTGTTTGTGGTAGATGTCCAGGTTTTGTGTTGTACAAACTCATTTAGGAGTTGTTTGTGGTAGATGTCCAGATTTTGCTCAGGTCAATGTTGCTGCCTGCTTGCAGGTGTTTGCTTGTATGTGCTGCTGTTGAAATAATTGTCTTTTTGTTGGTTTGTATGTTGAAATAACGAGTAGCTTTCTTTTTTATATACATGCTATCTATAGCAGAATCTAAAAGTCATGATAAGGAGTTGAATGGGAAAGATGATGAAGATATGATTCTAGAGGCAGAGGCGGATGCAGAAGCAGGGAACGAATCAGTCTATCACCATAGCAGATCTCTAACTCCGCACATAGCATTTGTCACTTTCAGTCTATCACCATAGCTAGCAAATTATGAAATTTGATTGAATACTTGACTTGTTGCAGAGTTGATTGAAGAATTTGGTGACAAGGTGAAGGGAAAGAGTAAGGGTGTTGTTGCTTCTTCCATGGGCAAGTAAAACAAGTGTCCAAGTCGACCAACAAAGTGACGTCCACATCTACTCATGGCTGAACTAAAATCATGTGAAATGTATGCTGTTTTAGTTTCATCTTGTACTTGTGATTTGTTACTTGAGAATTGAGAACTGAGAGTGAGAGTGTGAGACCTTAATGTTTGTTGTTTGCTGCTGAATTGAAATCATGTACTGGACTTGGTTTGCTTCATGTCAAGTGCTATGATGTCAAGTATGAAGAGGTGATGTGTTTGCTGCTTGTTGATTCCATGGGCTGATGTTACTTGATCTTCTTACTTTTTGCTGTCAAATATAAACATGTGTTGTCTCTGTACAAACGTGTGTTGTCTCTGCACACACACATTTGTATACACATATACATCTGTACTCTATGTAGTTTGCATACTACTGTTACTGGAAGTAATATAAATCTAAGTTCTAGCAATTAATTTGGTTTGTTTGGTCGGGACCAAAGACCGAATAGTAAAGACCGAAGACCAAATAGTAAAGAACCGAAAAGACCGAAATTATTTCGGTCTTTAATTATTGAAGACCGAACTTTTGAAAGACCGAAAAGACCGGACCGAACAAATCGAAAAGACCGAACGCTCGGGGTGTAGCAACCGTCCGCTTGAAGCCAGATGCCGCCAGGAGCGCCGACTGGGAGTTCACCTGCAAAAAAGTGAGGAACCTGGAGCCAGCTGTCGGTTGGGTCTACCGACCACACGACGAATTCCGGCAGCACCTCTGCCGAGCGGAAGCGCGGCCTGGGAGGCCGTGCGGCCGCGACACGCCTTCCCTCACCCACCAGGCACGCATCACCATGCGGGAGATCGCAGCCACGACCGCGGGGAGCCACTGCGGGAGACGCAGGATGCTTGCGAGGACAACCTCAGTCACGCTTCGGCGGGGAAGAGTCAGGCCCTTCCCGACGAGCTTTCCCCTTCTCCGTGGCCGAGAACCTCTTCGACAACGCCATAGAAGACGGCGAGGAACTGAGATGGGGAGAAAGAAGGAGGCGAGGCGGAAGATGTCGGCGAAGCTAGAGCTCTCCCGCCTTTATAGCCGGAGTAGGCCAACCGTTGGCCTCCACGATCGCAGGTAATCATGATTCATGTTTCATGCAGGGACTTGTCATGTCGAACGGTTGCCGAGACAGCATGGGGAAGCGGAGACGCCCATGTCCAATCAACCGCCACGCGGCGCTCAAGGCCGCAGGCTGTTCGGGTCCGTGACGCTTCGCACTTGCCCCTTCGCTTGTCCTCTAAGCCAAGTCCAAGCGCGCCTTGGGCCCGGGGGCTACTGTCGGTATTCTGGGAATGAGGGTCCCCAGACTTGCCTGCCTGCGGCCTGCAGCGTGGCTCAAGTGGTGGCCCAGTGCGGCCCATCTTCATCAACTCAAGCTCAAGACCCTTGCGAGGGGCCAAGCCTTGTGGGGAGGACGACAGGAAGCTTCCTCAGGAGTGGCCTTGCCAGGCAGGCTCGCGAGGAGGCGGAGAGATCAAGGCGAGGGTACCCCGCGAGGTGCACATGATGCAAGCCATGATGATCGAGACCAGGTAGGCGCCGACCTGTGCAGTGTCCTTGTTTCCTCTTTGGTGCAAAGGGAGCAAGCTCAGACCAAGGCATCAGACAAAGGCTACCGTTTCGGTGCAACAAGACCAAGACTAGCAGTGCGACAGGATGGAGGTCATCGTGGAGCCCAAGTCGGCTTCATCGTCAGGGCCTTTGGCAGTCGAAGACCAACTTTAGTCAGGATAAGCTATACTAGATGTTCCCCTTTAAAATGGCCGTTGTTGGCACCCTTCCCGCTCAATATTTGGGAAGAGGACCAGGTCCTCTATAAATAGAACTAGCCACCACAGTAGGGGGGATCAGATCTCATCTCGTCTGGATCTCACCCAGAGCTAACAGAGATGGAGCAACTCCTCTCCAAGCACAAGAACACCCCTCACGAGGCTGTTCTTCCCTTGAATTGTTCATCATCTGCCCCTGAGGCAATCCACACACCACACACTGGAGTAGGGTATTACACCACAATGGTTGCCTGAACCAGTATAAACTCCGTGTCCTTTGTGTTGTTCATCTTGCTAGTCTAGATCCTTAGCGAGGCTTTGGGACGTAGGTTGGTAGGGGAGAGATCTTCACGCACATCCCAGAGTTTGAACCTCAAGGGTCTGCCGGAACCCAAAATCCAAAAATATGCTCGATAACAAATGGAACGAAGTGCTCGACACTAAGGAAAATTACGGCGGGAATCACCAAACAAAGAGCTATCCCAAGCATAAACTACTACCTGAATTCGACGATAAGGCTATAAAGCCCATACCGCCGAATAACTGTATGAACAATCAAAAGGACCGACCACCTCATGGTCGAGACAGAGCAGCTAATAACGCCGCGCACAAATCTGCACCCCCGCTCCATAAAGAAAGGGAGGTAGCAACCCAGAACCAGAAACACGATTTATGCGGAGACCTAGATAAAAGGGCTGGTATAACAAGGTCCATCTACGGATCTCAAGAATGCGCTCCCACGCAGGGTCGCGACCTCCAACACAAATATCCGCGCCGCTTCCTAGTTCAGAACCAATAGCAAACACTACAACCGTCGGACTCACGCCATGACACAACCAAATACAGGGGCGCTGCACACTCCCTGTGCTTCACCGATTAGGTAGCAGGGTTTAAACCCATAAACATCGAGGCATACGACGGAACGACAGACCATGCGATCTGGATAGAGAACTTTATTCTTCATATCCATATGGCACGCGGAGATGATGTCCATGCCATCAAATACTTACCCCAAGCTCAAGGGACCAGCTCGATACTGGCTGAAAAGCCTCCCCGGAAATTCTATAGGAAGCTGCGAGGAGCTCGAGGATGCTTTCAGGGCAAATTTTCAGGGGACTTATGTCCAACCTCCGGATGCAGAGGATCTAAGTCACCCAACAACCCGGAGAATCCGCCCGTAAGCTTTGGAACATATTTCTGACCAAGAAAAACCAAATCGTCGACTATCCGGATGCCAAAGCTTAACAGCTTTCAAACATAGTATCCGGGATGAATGGCTTGCCAGACACCTCGGCCAAGAAAAGCCCAGGACAATGGCATCCCTAACCACCCTCATGACCCTCTTTTGTGCAGGTGAGGATAGCTGGTTGGCCCGTAGCAGCACCAGCGACCCAGGCACATCCGAAATCAGGGGTGGCAATGGAAAATCATGATGCAATAAAAACAAACGTCGAAACAATGAAGACAGCCCAGAAAATACAGCGGTGAACGCCGGATTTAGGGGCTCCAAACCTGGCCAATGGAAAAAGACATTTAAAGGCAGCCGAGATGGTCCATCCAGCTTAGACAAAAATTCTAGATAGGCCCTGCCAGATTCATGGCACCCCGATAAGCCAGTTAACCACACCAACAGAGAATGTTGGGTATTTAAACAGGTTGGCAAGCTCAACGCCGAACACAAGGGGAAGGTGTCACTAAGTGAAGACGAGGACGAATCCCGCCAGCCGAACACAGGTGGACAGAAAAAAATCCCACCGGATGTTAAAACAGTGAACATGATTTACGTCACACATATCCCAAAAAGAGAGCGCAAACGCGCACTCCAAGATGTATACGCTATAGAGCCCGTCATCCCCATATTTAACCCATGGTCGGCCTGTACGATCACTTTTGATCATAGGGATCATCCGACTAGTATCCGTCATGGGGGCTCGGCCGCCTTAGTGCTCGACCCGATAATCAACCGATACCACCTCACCCGAGTCCTCATGGACGGCGGCAGCAGTCTCAATCTGATATATCAGGACACTGTCCACAAGATGGGAATAGACCCGTCAAGAATTAAGCAAAGTAGCACTACCTTTAAAGGAGTGATACCAGGCGCCGAGGCCCGCAGCAGTGGCTCCCTGACGTTGGAAGTTGTATTCGGTTCTCCCGATAACTTTCGAAGCGAAGAACTAATCTTCTATATTGCTTCGTTTCGTAGCGGTTACCATGCACTACTTGGAAGAACGACATTCACCCGCTGCAGTCTTGCATTACGCTTATCTTAAACTTAAGATGCCCGGTCCACGTGGTGTCATCACAATCAGCGAAAACACAGAGCGTTCCCTTCGAACGCAAGAATACATCACGACTCTAGCAGCCGAATCATGGAGTGACCTCTGCAAAACGAGCAACTCATCGGTTCTTGAAACTACAGACATAGTTAGACGTGTTCGGTGCACACCTAGGTGTAGCAGCTCAGATAAACCTGAGCTTGACTAGCGACTATACTCCCACAAAAACAAGAAGATTGTACATGTCTCCCTGTATATGTAAAATAGGGCTTCAAAACTCCCTTTGTGGTGTATGGGGCCGCACGCATATAAAAGGTCCATAGTTTGGCTTGACACTATTCGGAATAAAAAATTATATCTTCATGGTTCTTTAAAACAAACCAATTCTACTCACGATCTCACCAGATCCGGTCACCTGGTTCTTTGTTTGTTTCAGGTGGCCACCACTCTTTACCCCTCAAGGACACATGCACAACGGAGATAAAGGCGCAGACATGCAGCAGGGCCCCGTTCTAAGGTTTCTTTCTAGATTAAGCCCCTGTGTAAAAGTTTTTTACTATCTTTGTTGTTTTCATATCCTCCTCGCTCTTAAAATGACCCACAAGGATGTTGGTGTTATTATCACGCCGATTAGACATGTACCTTGAAATCTATGGTTTTATTACTAGGGGCTTACATTTAGCCCGGTATATTTTGCAAATACTAAACACCTTTGGGAGTATTCGGCGTCGCGAGTTTGGCCCTATATGCATCAGCTCCAAATCATGTCTTTGTTCAAATGTTGGGTTTGCCCGGCTCCCGCGTTTTGCTACCTTACGTTCCGGACCATCGGCTAAGGAAGCACGGGGAGAACTACTGCGATTGTGCCCTGGTTCATCTGGACAAGCACCTCGGTAGAGAAAGCCGAAAACTGACTGTCATGATATAGCGAGAGAGTGGTCAACCACACGATGACTCAACGGAATCCTCGAGATTCCTCCGCATTAATGAAGGACCATTTTCCGGTCACGTATGTAAACGCACTGTATTCGGATAAAACATGGACATACTAGGGGCTATGTAGTAGCCCCACCATCAAACTCCTATGGCTAAGTGAAAGTGTTAAAGCTTTATAGTCCGATTGCCTTGTTCTCCGCACTATCACCTCCTCAAATGGACCAAGACGTTGGATCAAGTGTGACTACGTGCTTTTTCCGAACACCCACACGTTCTTTGCAAAGGGGTTGAAGCCGACGATTGCAATCTTTCAGGGCATATACATATATACATAAACGGCCGCATAGGAGGCACTAAAATACTTTATGGGCAAAATTATAAATATAGCCTTTATTATCAAAAGGATTGTCTTTACAAATTCAGATATATATCATTCGAACATGATAGTCTTTGAACACTGAGCCTCTATCAGGTGGGCACCTTCTAAGACCTCTTCAAAATAGTGCTCAGGCAGGTCTTGGCCTGCGGTCGGACCCCATGTTGCAACACCGGTGGCCTCCATCCCCGCCCAGTACATTTTAACACGGGTGAGGGCCATCTGTGCACCCTCTATGCATGTCAACCGCTTGATAGTGGCGATATGTGGCACATCACAAATAAATCGTTTCACCAAACCAAAATAACTACTCGAGCTTGGTTCCCCCGGCCACAAGCAGTCCACGACAGCCTTCATGGCTAGTCCAGATAACCTATGGAGCTCCACCCATTTGGCCATCTTCTCGTTTAACAGCAGCTGACGCTTTGGCGTGCTGAACTGTGACCAGAATAGTCTTTCCACTTCATGATCTTCTTGGTCCTGGAAGAACTGCGTCGCATCGGCAGCACTCTTTGACAAGTCCAAATACGCGTCGTGAGAACTCCACATTTGATCAAGAGGGGCATACTTCAGATCGCCGAACTTAGTTCACAATAAAAAGGGCTTCCCAGTCGCGATCTTGCCGGCTTGCCGGAGCTCCTCCCGAGCTGCTCTGATCTTAGATCGAGTCTCCTTTTTTGTTTGCAAGGCCTTTTTCAGGTCCTCCGTTTTCTCTTGGCTCTCCTTCTTGAGCAGCTCATAACAGTTAGCGGCATCCTTCAGCTCAAGAGCCATATTGGCTATTGTTTCCTCACTTCGGTGATGAGCAGCCTGTTCGTCTTTATATTCACTCACTGCATTTTCGGTAGCGTGTCGCTTACTCTGGCTTGCTCCTTAGCATGCGCAAGCTCATCCCAAAGAGTCTCCACGGCAGGCGGCACCATCTGCAGACAAAGCATATTGTTAGTCCCAGTGTCATACTGTAATACATACTTAACTGACCGCCCAGAAGACATACCTTGCGCCTCGTCAAGACGCTTATTCACGAGTGTGATGTCCTCATCCGCCACATCAAGTTGCCGCTTCAATTCGGCAAATTCGGTAGCCCACGCAGTTGTCGGGGCTGCAGCCGCCTTTGTACAAAATTGGAAGAATCCTTTCTGAGATTATTGATATTTTTCGATCATCTGATCGCTCCGCTCGGATAGCAACCAGAGTCTCAGGGGCTACTATCTACACACAGTGCACCTTGCATTTTGCAATACAAAAATAGAAAAAATTGCCATATTACATACCTCGAAGCCACTTAATAGGCTCATAAAGGCTTCATCCAGTCCGCTTTTCGCGGACGAAATTCTTTTAATCACCATACCCATTAATGTACGATGTTCCTCTGAAACAGGCGCTTGCCGCAGAAGACCCATCAACGTATTCGGCTGTGCATTGGACAGTCCGAGGATTTTGTCTACGGTATCTTTAGGAGACGAACACCCCAGACCTCGGGCGGCTGAAGATTCACCTTCTGGCCTCGTCCTCTTTTGGGGATCGGGAGAGATCCTCCGGGACGACACTTCGGGGTCGTCCTCCTTATGGGGCGGGGAAGTATAAGGAGGCGTCTCGCTCTCCATCATCTCTGGAAGAAGGTCCCCCGAGGACGAAGATTGCTAGGGAAGGACCATAATAAACAGGAGAAGAACGTGGTAGGATTATAGAGCACTCTTGTTCACTTACGTCTTGGCTAGCGGCTGGTCCCCTTGAGGGTGCTGTTTGGCAATGTTGCTCCCTAAGACAGGACCCCCTAACAGGGATTTCTTCCCTAGCTTGGAGGCCTCCGCCTTCAAGTCTTCGGGGCGGCCCTTTTCTTCCCACGGGGGAAGGGAATATTTGATTCTCCTCTCCGTTTACTCTCCGACACGGGAATTCCAATTTCTCCGGATATAGTACGTAATGTACCGCCGGTATGGAGGCCACTTTTGACCTCCCCGGTCCCCTCCTTATCTTCCCCCGATGGCACTTGATATGGTGCACGAGCCAGCATCCTGGTTAACACCGGATCCACTGAGTCTTTGGGAAGAGGCACTAAACACCTGGTCCTCTCTGCCTTCTGTATCCAACCCTGGTCGAGGACAATTTTTTTAGGATAACGTTATGATAAATATAATGACAATGTGTTCGGTTACGGGGTGCTCACCGGGGTATCTGGATGGTTGCAGTCAAGGCATGCGTCTTCCATGGTGTCCGGACACTTTATTCGTGATCCGAAGAATGATTTATACATCCTTTTGAGCGTCATGCCGAAGAAGTGTTGAACGGTTCGCGGTCCTTCCGGATCGAACTCCCACATATGGAGAGGTCGTCGTTGGCATGGTAGGACCCGTCAAACTAGCGTTACCTGAATCACCTTTACAAGACCAATATCCCTCTCGATAAGATCTCGGATGCAGCTTTGCAGCATCCGTACATCATCAGCCAACCCCCAGTCGAGCCCCTTGTTGACCCATGACGCAATCTGTGGTGGAGGGCCGGAGCGGAAGGCAGGAGCAGCCGCCCACTTTTTTCCTCGGGGAGCTGTGATGTAAAACCACTCCCATTGCCACAGGTCGGACACCTCTGGGAAGGAACCCTTTGGCCACAAAGCGTTAGCATATTTGCTTATTTTTGCCCCTCTACACTCCGTGTGTTTCCCGTTGATCTTCTTCAATGTTACGTTAAAGGTTTTGAGCCATAAGCCGAAGTGTGGAACAATTCGGAGGAAGGCCTCGCACACGATGATGAAGGTCGAGATGTGAAGGAAAGAATCCGGAGCTAGATCATGAAAGTCTAGCACGTAATAAAACATGAGCCCTCTAACAAAGGGATGAAGACTAAGGCCTAGCCCTCGGAGGAAGTGAGAGATGAACACAACACTCTCGTCGGACTTGGGAGTAGGGATGACCTGACCTTGAGCAGGAAGCCTGTGGGGAATTTCCGTTGTCAAGTACCTCGCCACCCTAAGCTTCTTGATATCCTCCTCTGTGATGGAGGAGGCCATCCACCGGCCTTGAAGGCTAGATCCGGACATGGTAGGAAGTTTGGAGCGTTTTGGCTGAAGCCTTGGGTGTTGGAACTCAAGGTAGGAGAAGGAGAGGATTAAGCGTAGAGGGAAAAGAGAGGCTTTATCTCTTTATAAAGAGGATGAATACCAAACGTCCCCTGTGTGGCCTTTTCGGAACTTGCCTATTCCCAGGGAATCCTATCCGTGGAACGGTTGGGTTACCCATGCCCGTATTGAAGAGAATCCCATAATAAGGGGACACGATCTCTGCTTCGACAAGACGTGCCAATAAAGGCGCCTCGTGAAACGTGTCATGGCAGGCTGATAAAACGGTTCGGATAAAAACTGGACCGTGGTGTGATGTCACGCTGTGAATAAACTGACAGCACATTAGATCCACGAAATATTATACTCTCTGTGGTGGTATGTGGAAATTGGTTTTGCGGAGCCAGACATGATTCTTGCGTTCAAGATCTACTTTGGAGTATTCGGAGAAGGAACTCGCCTTGCAATGCCAAAGACAAACTGCGCGCCGGACTCAATCTTCATTGAAGCCTGGTTCTGGGGCTACTGAGGGAGTCTTGGATTAAGGGGTCTGAGGGAGTCCTGGATCAGGGGGTGTCCGGATAGCCGAACTATCACCGTTGGCCGGACTCCTGGACTGTGAAGATACAAGATTGAAGACTTCGTCCCGTGTCCGGATGGGACTTTCCTTGGCGTGGAAGGCAAGCTTGGCAATACGGATATGTAGATCTCCTACCATTGTAACGGACTCTGTGTAACCCTAACCCTCTCCGGTGTCTATATAAACCGGAGGGTTTTAGTCCGTAGGACGAACAACAATCATACCATAGGCTAGCTTCTAGGGTTTAGCCTCTTTGATCTCGTGGTAGATCTACTCTTGTACTACCCATATCATCAATATCAGTCAAGCAGGAGTAGGGTTTTACCTCCATGGAGAGGGCCCGAACCTGGGTAAAAACATCGTGTCCCTTGTCTCCTGTTACCATCCGCCTAGACGCATAGTTCGGGAACCCCTACCCGAGATCCGCCGGTTTTGACACCGACATTGGTGCTTTCAATGAGAGTTCCTCTGTGTCATCACCTTTAGGCCCGATGGCTTCTTCGATCATCAACAATGACGTGGTCCAGGGCGAGACTTTTCTCCGCGGACAGATCTTCGTATTCGGCGGCTTTGCACTGCGGGCCAATTCACTTGGCCATCTGGAGCAGATCGAAAGCTACGCCCCTGGCCATCAGGTCAGATTTGGGAGTTTGAACTACACGGCTGACATCCGCAGAGACTTGATCTTCGACGGATTCGAGCCATAGCTAAGCACGCCGCACTGTCTCGATGCGTATGATCTAGCTCTGCCGCCGAACAGTGCCCTGGAGGCCGCACCAACGTCCGCTCCGACCCTTAGCTCGGAGCTAACTTCGCCGATCAAGGATGAGTAGCTGGACACCGCCTCGGGGGCTGCGATCTCTACGGCGATTGAGCCGAACACCATCCATGTCCTTTGCAAAGCCCGTGACTCCGAGGTGCCGGACTCCGAACCTCCCGCGCCCCTGCCAATCAAATCCAATTGGGCGCCGGTTATGGAGTTCACTGCCGCGGACATCTTTCAGCACTCGCCCCTTGGTGACATCCTGAATTCACTAAAGTCTCTCTCTTTATCAGGAGAGCCCTGGACGGACTATGGTCAGGAATGTTGGGATGCGGACGACGAAGAAATTCAACACCCGCCCACCACCCACTTCATAGCCACTGTCGAAAGTTTAAACGACGTGCTCAATTTCGACTCCGACGACATCGACGGTATGGACGACGATGTAGGAGATAACCACGAACCAGCACCTACAGGGTACTGGACAGCCACCCCATCTCACAATGTATACATGGTGGATACACCTAAAAGAAGTGATGACGAGGAACAACGGGATGCTACGAAGGATAAATCCCTCGAAAAGCAATCAAGACAGCGACAAAAGCGCCACACAAAGTCCCGCCTCGACAAAGACGGCGGCCATACAGACCCAGCCATAGAGCAGGTCGAACCAGTGGACGACGAACATGCCATTGAACAACCGTTCGAACAGGACAACTTGGATAAACAACCCATCCCCGGCGAAGATAACAGTCTGGACGATCTCACACCGAACAAGTTGTTGGAGCAGAAGAACCTCCACAAAAGGCTCGTCGCCACTGCGCGTAGCCTAAAAAAGTAGAAGTGAAAGCTCAAAACAGCGGAAGATGCACTCAGAATCAGATGGAGCAAAGTACGCAACACCGCAGACAAATACGGCGACAGTCGCCAAACAAAGAGCTACCCGAAGCGTAAACTACTGCCCGAATTCGATGAGGAGGCCTTAGAGCCCCCGCAATCAAAAAACAAAGAGGCCGCCCGGTCGGATAGACGACCACATGACAAGCATAGAGCGGCAAGCGGTGCCGCACACAAGCCGGCACGCGATCCGCATAAGGATTCACATCAAAAGGATGGCCCAGTTAGGTCCATCTACGGGCCAAGAAAGCAAGCTCTTCTAAGCAATGCAACACGCCAAATATGCGGACATCACAACACACCCAAATATAGGGGAGCCGCACACCCCCTATGTTTCACCGAGGAGGTGCTGGATCACGAATTCCCAGCGGGATTTAAACCCGTAAACATAGAGGCGTACGACGGAACAACAGACCCTGGAGTCTGGATTGAGGATTACATCCTCCACATACACATGGCTAGAGGAGATGATCTCCACGCCATAAAATACTTACCCCTCAAGCTCAACGGGCCAACACGGCAGTGGCTTAAAAGCCTCCCTGGAAATACCATTGGAAGTTGGGAAGATCTCGAGGATGCTTTTCGGGCAAACTTTCAAGGGACTTATGTCCGCCCTCCGGATGCAGACGATTTAAGTCACATAACTCAACAACCCGGAGAGTCAGCCCGCAAATTCTGGAACAGGTTCCTCACTAAAAAGAACCAAATAGTCGACTGTCTGGACGCCGAAGCCTTAGCAGCTTTCAAACACAATGTCCGAGACGAATGGCTCGCCAGGCACCTTGGCTAGGAAAAGCCAAGAACAATGGCCGCACTAACAAGCCTCATGACCCGCTTTTGCGCGGGAGAGGATAGTTGGCTGGCAAGATGTAGTACCAGCGACCCCAGTACATCCGAAGTCAGAGATGGAAACGGGAAACCACGACGCAGCAAGGACCAGCGCCGGACAAGGGGAAACAGCCCGAAGAGCACGGCAGTCAACGCCGGATTCAAAAGCTCTTGGCAGAATCATAAAAAACTGCCCCTCAAGGATAACAGCCACGAGCTATCCAACTTCAACAAAATCTTGGACAAAATATGCCAAATCCACAGTACCCCAGGGAAGCCTACAAACCATACCCACAGAGATTGTTGGGTCTTCAAGCAGTCCGGCAAACTCAATGTCGAACACAAGGGGCTCGACACACCAAGTGAAGACGATGAAGAACCCCACAAGCAGAGCACCGGAAAACAAAAGAATTTCCCACAAGAAGTCAAAACAGTAAACTCACTTCAAGTGACAAAAGGGAAAATCAGAACGACGCCCATAGAAATATGCGTCGCATGGCCTATCCCAGCGGAGTCCCGACATTGGTTGTCAAAACCAATCACCTTTGATCATCAGGATTACTCCGGACGTATCCGGAATGCAGGATGGACTGCCCTGATATTAGATCCTATAATCGACGGACTCCAATTCACAGAAGTCCTAATGGACGGCGGTAGTGATCTAAACCTGCTATATCAGGACACAATCCGCAAAATGGGGATAGACCCAACCAAAATTCGCCACAGCAACACCTACTTCAAGGGGGTAATGCCAGACCTATATGCCCATTGCACGGGCTCCCTACTGCTAGAAGTTGTGTTCGGCTCATCCGACAACTTCCGCCGCGAAAAGTTAACCTTCCATATCGCCCCATTCAAAAGTAGTTATCAAGCACTATTGGGACGTGAAGCTTTCGCCCGCTTTAACGCAATACCGCATTATGCATCTCTTACACTTAAAATGCCCGGTCCACGTGGCATCATCTCATTAAAGGGAAATATCAAGTGTTACTCGAGCACGGAAGAACGTGAGACTGCCTGGACATTCACACACTAATCCGGCTCCGCTAAACCAAGCACCTGAACAGGTCATTCGGACCCCGGACACGGCTAGACGAGTCCGGCGTAAACATATGAAGGCCTACTAGCCACACACCCCCGTACAAGGGGCTGCATGCATGCACAACAAGAGACAATACAGCTCAATTTTATTCGCTTTTCGAATCGTACTCCTTTTATTTAATATAAAGTACATTTTTCACACGATCTTTCTTCAACTAAGTTCTTCTCCTTTACAGATGAACACCGTGCTACACCTGTCCAGGATATGGCACAACGGAGACACAGGCGCAGACGTGCAGTAGGGACCCGTTGCAAGGATTCTTTTCAGATTAAGACCCTGCGTAAACCTTTTTTACTATCTCTTGTTGATACACATCCCCCGGTTTCTTGCTATAACCGAGGAGGAGGCTGGCGTTTTGGCATCGGCCGCGTCAGAATTTTTTGCGCGGACCTGGACACTAGGCGCTTAGGGCATTGTTCTGCCCGTTTTCATAAAGACCGAATACCTTAGGGAGTGTTCGGCATCTCGAGTTAGGCCTTATATGCATCAGCTCCGAATCATGTCTTTGTCAAATGTTGGGTTTGCCCGGCTCCTGTGTTTTGCTGCCTTATGTTCTGCTCTATCGGCTAACGCGGCACCAGGAGAACTACTGTGATTGTGCCCGGGTTCGGCCTGGTGAGCACCTCAGTAGAGAAAGCCGAAAACTGACTGTCATGATATAGCGTGAGACTGGTCAACCACTCGATGACCCACCGGAATGCTTAAAATTCCTCCACATTAATGAAGGACCGTTCCCCGGTCAGGCACATACGTGCCCCGAATTCGGGAGAGCGCAGTGCCCCTAGGGGCTATATAGTAGCCCCACCATCGAACTCCTATGGCTAAGTGAAAGTGATAAAGCATTATAGTCCGGTTGCCTAGTTTGCTACGCTATCACCTCCTTCACAGGACCAAGACGTTGGATTGAGTGTGAAAATGCGCCTTTTTTGCAAACACCCCCGCACTATGTGCGTGGGGGCTGAAGCCGAAGACTGCCATCTTTCAGGTTATATACGCATATACATTAACAGCCGCACAGGAGGTATTTAAATACTTGAACGCACAAGTATAAAAAGCCCTTATATTCTATTGTTTCACAAATCATACATGTCATTTGAACATAATATCCTTCGAGCACTATATCTCTATTAAACGAGCGCCCTGCAGGACTTCCTCAGAATAGTGCTTGGCAGGTACTCGGCTTCTGTCCGAATCCTGGGATGCAACGTCGGTGGCCTTCATCTCCGCCTAGTATGTCTTGACATAGGCAAGAGCCATCCGTGCACCCTCTATGCATGTTGACCGCTTCATTGCGCCAATATGCAGCACCGCACCAAGGAATTGTTGCACCAAGCCAAAATAACTCTTTGGCTCGGGCCTTTTTGGCCACAAATGAGTCACGACAGCCTTCATGGCAAGTCCGGACAACCTATTCAGCTCAGCCCATTCGGCCAAACGATCGGTCAATGGGAGCGGACGCTCTGGACTATGGAACTGCGACAAAAAAAGCTCTTCCATTCCGTGATCCTTTTGGCCTCGGAAGTGTTCGGCCGCGTCTGCGGCACTCGCCGCCAGGTCCAGATAAGCATCCTTCGCACCCCACAGCTGGCCCAACCAAGCATACTTGCGATCCGTGAATTTCCTCCGCGGCAGAAAAGGCTTTCCAGCCGCAATATCTTTGGCCTGACGTAGCTCCTCTTTCATAGCTCTCATCGCAGAGCGAGCATCCTTGGCCTCAGTAGCGGCCTTTTTCAGGTCCTCTTGTTCCGCTCGACCTTCTTTTTCAAGAAGCTCGCAACGGTCGGTAGCATTCTTCAACTTTATGGCCATCTCTGCCATTTCTTTCTTGTTTCGGCAGTGAGCAGCGTGTTCGGCTCTCAGCTCTTCGGCCGCTTTTAAGGCAGCCGCATCACTTTTTCGGGCTTGCTCCTTGGCTCGGGTGAGTTCCGCCCGAAGGTTCTCCATGGCAGCGGCACCATCTGCGTCAAGCATACATGTTGTAAGGCACAGACATTAAGCTACCTTACCGGGTGTCCGCGGAGAAGCTGCATACCTTGTGACTCGTCAAGCCGCTTATTGATAAGCGCAATGTCAGAATCCGCCACGTCAAGTTGCCGCTTTAGTTCGGCAAATTCATCAGTCCGGCTTGCCACCGGACACTTCGCCACCTACATAGGAAGAGCGCATATTATACCTGGGATTATGATCCTTGTCGCGCTGTCATTTTTGAGAACGCACCGAGACTCAGGGGCTACTATCTATACAGGGCGCATTCTATATGCAAAACTGTCAGAAGGTACATCATTTTGCGTACCTCAAAACCCGTCAGTAAACTCATGACAGCGCCATGAAATCCGCTTTCAGCGGATGAAATCCTTTCAATCACCATACCCATTAGCGCACGGTGTTCTTCCGAGATAGACGCTCGCCCGAGCAGATCTTTCAGCTCCTCCGACCGTACACCAGTCGGTACCGGACTCGTCCGATGGCCTTTTTCGAAGGCCGGATGCGGAGGGCTTTGAGGGGACATACGACTGCCTTCGGGCCCCACCGGATTCAGAGAAACCCTCCGCGACGACACCTCAGGGTCATCCGCCTCGCATGACGGTACGGCAGGCGGAGGCGTTTCACTCTCCATCATCTCCGGATCAAGATCCCCTGAAGATGAGCTCTACTGAGAAGGGCTGAGATCCGAACTACAAGGAAAAATTTCGGTTATCTTCAGAAATAAAACAGGGATGTCTCTCATTTTAAGAAAACGCCCCTCTTTACTTACGGCTCGCTGGAGGGCTGATCTCCTTGGGGAAATTGTGCGGCCAGGGTATCTCCCGGCGCAGGACCCTCTGGCGAGGATTTCTTCCCCCGCTTCGAGGCCTTGGTCTCCGGATCTTCAGAAGCGGTCCTCTTCTCCCCTTGGAGGGAGGGATTCTCGATCCCTCCTTTCCTAATAAACTCCTTCGTGGAGGCAGTAGCTCCCTTGTTTCCCCCTTCGCCTTCTTCAAAAGGCGCAACCTCTAGCATCCTGGTTAACATAGGATCTGGCGTGGTCTCAGGGAGGGGGGCCGGACACCGGATCAGTTTTGCTTTCGCTATCCACTCCTGTTCAAAGGACAGCTCTTTTAAAGGCAAGTTTATGATAGATATACGGATAGCATGTCCAGGTATAGGACTACTTACTTGAGTATCCGGGCGATTGCAGCTTAGACCTACGTCCTCGGTCAATTCTGGACACATTGCTCATGATCCGAAGAACAGTTGGTACATCTCCATGGGCGTTACGCCCATAAAATGTTCGAGAGCTTGTGGTCCCTCCGGATTGAACTCCCACAGGCGGAGGGGGCGACATTTGCAGGGCAGGGTGCGATGAGCATGACCTGCGCTACTACCACCAGATTGATCTCTCTCTAGGAGGTCTCGAATACGGCCCTGCAACAAGGGCACGTCCTTGGACGGCCCCCAGTCAAGCCCTTTATTGACCCATGACGCCAGCCGTGGTGGAGGACCTGAGTGAAAGGCAGGTGGCGCCACCCATTTGGTGCCCCTGGGAGCGGTGATATAAAACCACTCTTGTTGCCACAGATTGAGCTCCTCTTGAAAAGAGCCCTCGGGCCATGGAGCCTCAACATTCTTGCTTATAACAACCCCTCTGCACTCTGCCTGCTGCCCCTTGGTCATCTTCGGTTCCACTTTGAAGGTTTTGAGCCACAACCCAAAGTGAGGGGTAATGCGGAGGAAGGCTTCACATACGACAATGAACGATGAGATGTGGAGGGTGGACTCCGGATCCAAGTCATGAAATTCCAGCCCATAATAAAACATGAGGCCCCTCACGAAGGCGTCCGTCGGGAAGCCTAACCCCCGAAGAAAGTGAGACACGAACACCACGTTCTCACCAGGCTTGGGAGTGGGAATAACCTGCCCTTGGGCAGGCAGCCTGTGCAAAATTTCGCCGGTTAGATACCAGGCGTCTCTCATCTTTAGCACGTCTTCTTCCGTGACGGAGGAAGGCATCCACCGGCCTTGCAGGTCGGAGCCGGACATCCTCGGAGGTTCGAAGCGCCTGAATCTAGAGCTTTGGGTGTTGGAACTCGAGGCGAGGGGCGGATTCGATTGAGATTGAAAGAAAGGAGCGGGCCTTGGTCTCGTTACAAAGAGGTTGAATACTAAGAGCCCTTCCCGTGACCGTTTGGGACTCGCCTTCGATTGAGGAGGCGCGCCAACGGGCACGACTGGGTTACCCACACCCGTATTGATGAGAATCCTGGAATAAGGGGACACGATCTCTGCTTTGACAAGACGTGCAAAAGAAACCACCTTGCTAAACACGCTGAGGTGGGACAGTAAAAACGATTCCAATAGAGGCTTGGCCGTGGTGTGACGTCACGCCACAGAATATGTCAGCAGATTGAATTTGTGTAAAGATTATTCTCCCTACGGTGGTATGTGGAACTTATTTTGCAGAGCCGGACACTATCCTTGTGTTCAAAATCTTCTATGAAGTATTCGGAGGAGGAACCCGCCTTGCAATGCCGAAGACAATATGCGTGCCGGACTCGTCATCATTGAAGCCTGGTTCAGGGGCTACTGAGGGAGTCCTGGATCAGGGGGTGTCCGGATAGCCGAACTATCACCGTTGGCCGGACTCCTGGACTGTGAAGATACAAGATTGAAGACTTTGTCCCGTGTCCGGATGGGACTTTCCTTGGCGTGGAAGGCAAGCTTGGCAATACGGATATGTAGATCTCCTACCATTGTAACCGACTCTGTGTAACCCTAACCCTCTCCGGTGTCTATATAAACCGGAGGGTTTTACTCCGTAGGACGAAAAACAATCATACCATACGCTAGCTTCTAGGGTTTAGCCTTTTTCATCTCGTGGTAGATCTAATCTTGTACTACCCATATCATCAATATCAATCAAGAAGGAGTAGGGTTTTACCTCCATCGAGAGGGCCCAAACCTGGGTAAAAACATCGTGTCCCTTGTCTCCTGTTACCATCCGCCTAGACGCACAGTTCGGGAACCCCTACCCGAGATCCGCTGGTTTTGATACCGACAGGGTCCTCGGACAGCCGGACTATATACTTTGGCCGGACTGTTGGACTATGAAGATACAAGATTGAAGACTTCATCCCGTGTCTGTATGGGACTCTCCTTTGCGTGGAAGGCAAGCTTGGCGATTCAGATATGTAGATTTCCTTCTTTGTAACCAGCTCTATGTAACCCTAGCTGTCGGTGTCAAAACCGGCAGATCTCGGGTAGGGGTCCCGAACTATGCGTCTAGGCGGATGGTAACAGGAGACAAGGGACACGATGTTTTTACCCAGGTTTGGGCCCTCGCGATGGAGGTAAACCCCTACTCCTGCTTGATTAATATTGATGATATGGGTAGTACAAGAGTAGGTCTACCACGAGATCAAAGAGGCTAAACCCTAGAAGCTAGCCTATGGTATGATTGTTGTCCGTCCTACGGACTAAAACTCTCCGGTTTATATAGACACCGGAGAGGGCTAGGGTTACACAGAGTCGGTTACAATGGGAGGAGATCTACATATCCGTATCGCCAAGCTTGCCTTCCACGCCAAGGAATGTCCCCTCCGGACACGGGATGAAGTCTTCAATCTTGTATCTTCATAGTCCAGGAGTCCGGCCAAAGGTCATAGTCCTGTCATCCGATCACCCCCTAATCCGGGACTCCCTCAGTAGCCCCTGAACCAGGCATCAATGATAACGAGTACGGCGCGCCAATTTTCTTCGGCATTGCAAGGCGGGTTCCTCCTCCGAATACTTCATAGAAGATGTTGAACAGAAGGATAGTGTCCGGCTCTGCAAAATAAGTTCCACATACCACCGTAGAGAGAATAACATTTGAACAAATCAAATCTACTAACGTATTCCGCAGCGTGACATCATGCCATGGCCAAGCCTTTATTCGAATTGTTTTACTGTCCCACCTCAGCGTGTTTAGCGAGGCAGTTTCCTTGGCACGTCTTGTCAAAGCAGAGATCGTGTCCCCTTATTCTGGGATTCTCATCAATACGGGCGTGGGTAACCCAACCGCGCCATTAATCATGGCACTTGGGAGATAAGCGAGTTTTACTAGGCTGGTGGGGGTACATATCTTCGTCTGCCCATATAAGGGGATAAGGATCCACTCTTTCCATTTACGCCTTCTTCCTCCTTTGCTTATCCATCTCCGCACACTCGAGCTCCAACGCCCAAGCCCGCACTTCCCACCTCAACCTTCTCCAGTCATGTCCGGAGCGGGAGGCAGGTGGATGGCCTCCACTGTCACGGAGGGGCACATCAAAAAGTTGAGGAAGGCCGGATACTTTTCCAACGACATCGCGCATCGGCTCCCAGATGAGGGGCAGCTCATCCCCACCCCTAGGCCCCATGAGAGGGTGGTGTTCCTCCTCCATTTCCTCCGCGGACTGGGCCTCCCACTCCACCCATTTGTCCGGGGGCTCATGTTCTACAACGGCCTAGACTTCCACGATCTGGCCCCGAACTTCATCCTCAACATCTCGGCGTTTATCGTCGTGTGCGAGGCCTTCCTCCACATTAAGACCCACTTCGGCTTATGGCTAAAGACCTTCAATGTCAAGCCGAAGGTAGTGGGCGGCTGTCAAGCGGAGTGCGGAGGTGCCATGGTGGGCAAAATGCCCAATGTCACATGGCTCGAGGGCTCCTTTGTGGAAACCATCAAGGGGTGGCAATCGGGGTGGTTCTACATCACCGAGCCGCGCGACCCTGAATGGGCAGCGGCCCCCGAATTCCGATCTGGCATCCCCACACGGCTCACCTCTTGGAAAGAGACGGGCCTGTCGTGGGGCAATCCGGAAGAGGTGACCGGACTCCAAACCTGCGTCCAAAACCTGATGGACAAGAAGGTTAAACTTGTCACCATAGTCCAGGTCATGCTCTTCCGCCGCATCCTCCCGTGTCAACGACGGGCTTTTAACCTGTGGGAATTCGACCCGGCCCAGCACCAAACTTTGTCCAGGCTTTTTGACACAACGCACGAAGATGCCTAGAAGGTGCTATTCAAGGGCTCCGAGGATCGCAGATTTTGCGCGAAGCGCCAAGCCAGCGTGGTAAGTTTATTTTGCCCATCACAGGATATTTGTTTTTCATAGTTTGACTCTATGCGGGATCTAAGCTCCCGTTCCTTTGACAGGACTGGTAGAAGAAGTCCGGACAGATCGACTGTCCGGCTCCTTTGCCCGAAGGCCCGGCAGATGCCAGCTTGGCAAAGTTGCTGGTCCCGGCACCTCACATGGTGCCGGAGAAGAAGGCCCAGAAGAAGGCCATGGGAACTCGGAAGAGTTCCCGTCGCCTGGTAGTGTCGGATTCCTCGTCCGAGGATTCCGAAGCACGCTCCTCCCACGAAGGCGAGGAGGAGGAAGAAGAGGCCTCTTCCCCTCCAACGGGGGGAGGAAAGAAAAGGAAGGCCACCCCGACTAGGGGGGCCGGAGGGTCCAAGAAGGGAAAAACCCTTCTCTTGGACTTCTCCACCAACGCCGACGACGGCAAAGAGGAGTGGCCATCCAGGGCCAAGCCCCTGGCGAAATTGTAAGTATCCGGATATCAGAATAACTCACGGTGTTCCATTACGGCACAGTATCTGCTAATGCCGAACATAATCATGCAGTCCGCCGAAGGCCCAGCTCGACGCTTCGTCGAGCGGATCCCTGGATTCGTCGGACGTGAACAGTCTTTCACTTCCGACCGCTACCTCCCCTCGCCCTACGGACGATGCCGAGGTGGAGTCCCAGAAGGGGACGAGCCAGGAGGAGGTAGCCCCGGAGGCGCTGCAAGGTGACCTTCCGGATTCCAGGCGCCAAGGGGATAAAACCCCAAAGGGCTCTAAGTCCGGCCCTGGACCGGACGCTGCACCGGAACCTTCAGTGGTTCCGGAGTCCGGCAGGCGGCCCCCTCATAAGAAGGGCAAGCCTACAACGCCAGTGACCCCCGTCCCATCGGAGGCACCGGACAATTTGCTGGAGGTGCTTAAAGGCGCCTCCATCGACGAGGAGCACCGCACTATTATGAGTGGGGTGGTCAAGAAGGTTCAGTCCGCCAAGAGCGGGCTGACAGAAGCCTGTGCCAGCTTTTTAACAGGCTTCGAGGTATGTATTAAGATATGTAAAAATATTACCGCATAGACAGTAGCCCCTGATACTCAGTTTGGTGTTCGGGAAGAAAAGCCGGACTAAGGATCTAAAAAGATATATGCAGGAGTCTAACATAAATATGTCAATATGGGAATGCAGGCTGCGCTGCTAAACTCTGCCGCACTGACTGCGGAGGTCGATGCATTGAAGCAGAGCCTCGAGCGGTCCGAGAACGAGCTCGGCCTTGCCAAGAAGCAGCTCGAGGACAAGGAAGGTAAATAATACCTGATGTTAGTATATAAAAAATACCTGGTTTCAAAAAATGACAGGACCATCGTGAGTGTTACAGGGGCCGTGGTGGCGACCCTGAAGGAAGCGCTGTCCAAGGCTAAAGACAATGCAGCCGTGGAGCGCACCAAGCGAGAAAAGCAGGAGGCGCGGGTGGCGGAGGTGCGGCAAGAGCTCCATACTCTGGTGGAGAAACATGAGAGATTGGAGCTTGACTCAAGGGCTCGAGAGTCCGAGCTTGCCTCGGCTCTTGAGAGCGCCAAATCCGCCAAGCCCAAAGCCCAAAAATCCCTCCAGGAAATTGAGGCGATGATAAAGATAGCGGCGGGTAAGGCATTCTTTATGCAAAGCAAGCACGTGAAAGTAAGTTACTTGTTACTTACCCGAATCCGGGGCTCTCCAGGAGCATTCACAGATCTGCCCCGCAGTGTGTCCGATGCTGCCGCATTCTACCGAGCCGAGGAGGGGAGCTCGACGGAGAAGGTGTTCTGGTCCCAGTATGCTGAGGCCGTACACCCGGTGTCGTTGAGCGACCAGCTGAAGCAGCTGGTCGAGCTCCATAAGGTAGCCGAACAGGCCATGAAGGGCCTTGTAGTCCGGCTATGGCCTGGCTAGGTCATGGCCGGGAGCTACTTTGGGCTGGTGAGGCGGCTGGTGGATGCCTGTCCACGGCTTGAAGTCATCAAACGCTCTATATGCATCGAAGGCGCCCGTAGGGCCCTTGCTCGTGCTAAGGTACACTGGGGCAAGATGGATGCTGAGAAGCTGGTGACAGATGGGCCACCGGAGGGCAAGGAGCATCGCAAGCCCGAGATGTATTATGAGGGTGTCCTGAAGGGTGCCCACCTTGTGGCAAATGAATGTTCCAAGGATTTAATTTTTGGGTAAACTCGCTCGTGTTTATCCTCTGCGCTGAAAACTTGTTCATGTGCGCTAAGCAACGCTTTTTGAATTTAAAATATTACCTTCTGTGCGGCCGTTAAGTAAATCTGAGAGATGCGATTCATCGGCTTCTGCCCCCATGCCGCAAGTGCTGGGGTGTTCGGGATAAACCTAAGCGCTCTTGTTCCCATTCTTGGGTCTTTCGGGGGAGGCGCTCAGCACAACGAACAAGGCAATTGGACTATAATGCTTTATCACTCTCACTTAGCCATAGAATTCTATAATTTTAAATTTCGGCGAAGCCCCTAGTATTTGGAAGACCGAGTTTGGGGCACTATCCACGCCCAGGCCGGACAAAGCCAGCTCCTCGCTCTAAGCGGCGTAAGTCTTTAGGGACTCGAAAACCTCTCGATCAGCGACCGGCTCTCGCCCTATCATGATGGTCAGTTTTAGCTTTCTCTACTGAGGTGCTTAACCCAGCTCAACTGGGGCACAATCACAGTAGTTCTCCCAGCGCTACCTTAGCCGATATAACGGAACGTAAGATACCAGAACATGGGAGCCGGGCAAACCCAACTATTGACCCAAGACATGATTCGGAGCCGATGCATATAATGCTATAAGTTCGGGGTGCCGCACTCATGAGAGTGTTCGGACTTCTCACACCATATTCTGGGGTACTTAAGCCCCTGGTGTATTAGCCGTACCAAAGTGTGCGGTTGCATAATGTCATAACTGAACATATTTAAAGAAAAAATGAATGCAATAATAGACAAGAGCTATGTATTGTTTATTAAAAGGCTGCTGTAAAAGCAGAATGATACAAATAGTGCGATAAGGGACAGATGGGATTGTTTAACATGTCCCCCTCTAGGGGCAAGCTGCGAGACTTTATGTAAGACAGGTATTTAGCTCGTTATAGAGACCACCTGAACGTTCGACGTAGCTTGCTGCTTCCCTGGCTGTTGCATCGTGTGTTCGGCGATTGTACTGCCGGACAGGCCTTCCGAATAGTGGAGTCCTGAAAGTAAGAAAAAGGAAATGACAAAGCTTGGAGCCCCTGGTGCGGTTGAGCCACGTGTTGGGCGTGCCATGGTTGTGCCCCTCCCCGTATGCCCATGGTACTTCTAGAGCGTAATTTTGTACGCGTAACACTGGTTTCGCAATTTCCCGAGGGTTGGGGTTGGGGCCGCACTACTACGCTTGCTCGGAACATGACAGGCGGTATATTTGTAGGCTACTCCGGGCACGCTTGATGGTGTCCGGACGTTTAATAGCCGGACTGGAGAATTGCCTTGAGAGGCTATTTGTACTTCCGCCGCTAGGGCTGCTGTATGCTCCTCCGTTCGGAGAGAGCGTTCGGTGTTTCCGTTGACCGTAATGACTCCTCGAGGGCCTGACATCTTGAGCTTGAGGTATGCGTAATGCGGCACCACATTGAACTTTGCAAATGCGGTTCGTCCGAGCAGGGCGTGATAGCCACTGCGGAACGGGACTATGTCGAAGATTAACTCCTCGCTTCGGAAATTATCCGGGGATCCGAAGACCACTTCCAGTGTAACTGAGCCAGTACAGTTGGCCTCTACACCTGGTATGACGCCTTTAAAGGTCGTCTTTCTGGGTTTAATCCTTGAGGGATCTATGCCCATTTTTTGCACTGTATCCTGATAAAGCAGGTTCAGGCTGCTACCGCCGTCCATAAGGACTCTGGTGAGGTGGAATCCGTCAATGATTGGGTCTAGAGCCAATGCGGCGAATCCTCCATGGCGGATGCTAGTGGGGTGGTCCCTGCGATCGAAAGTGATCGGGCAGGAGGACCATGGGTTGAACTTTGGGGTGACTGGCTCCAACGCATATACATCCCTGAGTGCACGCTTCTGTTCCCTTTTAGGGATGTGGGTTGCGTATATCATGTTCACCGTCCGCACTTGTGGGAGAAAGCCCTTATGTCCCCTATTGTTCGGTGGCCGGGGCTCCTCCTCGTCCTCGCTATGCAGCCCCTTGTCTCTGTTCTGGGCGCTTAGCTTGCCTGCCTGCTTGAACACCCAACAATCCCTGTTGGTGTGATTGGCTGGTTTTTCGGGGGTGCCGTGTATCTGGCACAAGCGATCGAGTATTCGGTCCAAATTGGACGGGCCTGGAGTAGTTCTTTTGAATGGCTTTTTCCGCTGACCGGGTTTAGGGCCTCGGAATCCGGCATTAACTGCCATATCCTCTGCGTTGTCGTCATTAATGCGGCGCTTGTGTTTGTTGCGACGCGACCTGCCATTGTTGTCCTTGGTATCCGAATTACCAGGGCTCTTGGTCATTTATTGCTACGAGCTAGCCAGCTGTGTTCTCCTGCGCAAAAGCGGGTCATGAGTGTTGTGAGGGCTGCCATGGATTTCGGCTTTTCCTGTCCTAGGTGCCGGGCAAGCCATTTGTCATGGATGTTATGTTTGATGGCTGCGAGGGCCTCTGCATTCGGACAGTCGGCTATTTGATTTTTCTTGGTTAGGAACCGTGTCCAGAATTGTCTGGACGATTTGGATAGTACCCCTGACACCGCACAGAAGGCTGCGAGGGCCCGAACCTGGGTAAAAACCGTGTCCAGAATTTTCTCAATGAAAGCACCAATGTCGGTGTCAAAACCGACGGATCTCGGGTAGGGGGTCCCGAACTGTGCGTCTAGGCAGATGGTAACAGGAGACAAGGGACATGATGTTTTTACCCAGGTTCGGGCCCTCTCGATGGAGGTAAAACCCTACTCCTGCTTGATTAATATTGATGATATGGGTAGTACAAGAGTAGATCTACCATGAGATCAAAGAGGCTAAACCCTAGAAGCTAGCCTATGGTATGATTGTTGTCCGTCTTACGGACTAAAACCCTACAGTTTATATAGACACTGGAGAGGGCTAGGGTTACACAGAGTCGGTTACAATGGGAGGAGATCTACATATCCGTATCGCCAAGCTTGCCTTCCACGCCAAGGAATGTCCCCTCCGGACACGGGATGAAGTCTTCAATCTTGTATCTTCATAGTCCAGGAGTCCGGCCAAAGGTCATAGTCTGGTCATCCGGACACCCCCTAATCCGAGACTCCCTCACTAGCCCCCTTTGGTGTCTATATAAACCGGAGGGTTTAGTCCATAGGACGGAGGAGGAACAATCATAATCATAGGCTAGCTTCTAGGGTTATCCTCCTCGATCTCGTGGTAGATCAACTCTTGTAATACTCATATCATCAAGATCAATCTAGCAGGAAGTAGGGTATTACCTCCATAGAGAGGGCCCGAACTGGGTAAACATCGCGCCCCCCCTCCTGTTACCATTAGCCTTAGACGCGCAGTTCGGGACCCCCTACCCGAGATCCACCGGTTTTGACACCGACACCCGGGTCTCTTTTCTATTATATTACATGTCTTTTATTTACATTGCATCTCGTTTACTATTTTGCAATCTTTACTTTCCAATCTATACAACAACAATACCAAAAATATTTACTTTATTATCTCTATCAGATCTCACTTTTGCGAGTGACCGTGAAGGGATTGACAACCCCTTTATCGCGTTGGTTGCAAGGTTCTTGATTGTTTGTGCAGGTACTAGGTGAATTGTGTGTCATCTCCTACTGGATTGATACCTTGGTTCTTAAAACTGAGGAAAATACTTACGCTAGTTTGCTCCATCACCCTTTCCTCTTCAAGGGAAAACACTACAAAAAAATACACTTCCGTGATGATACATGTTTGTCACAGTAGGTCACGTTTTTTTTCATGCATGTACATCCATGACGATTTTATGACAGAATCAAGATAGTCATACCTGTGCTATCGTAAAAGTGTTCCATGACATTACCAAAATTATCATCACGGAAGTGTCCACTTCCACGACGATAAATCGTGCGTCACAGAAGTGCTTTCGTCAAGGGTGACAGACACGTGGCATCCACCGTAACGGAACGCCTTTAAGCTATCAGGTCCGGTTTTGGATCCGATAACCCTTTAACAGCCCGGACCAATGGGGATTTTCCACGTGTAAAATCATCATTGGCCGGAGGAAACACGTGTTGCCTCACCATTGGGACAGATGTCATCCACTCATTGGACAGGAGACGCCTATGATGGGTCGACACATGGCAGGTGATACGTCCATTTTGCATCATGCTTTTATATCAATATTTATTGCATTATGGGCTATTATTACACATTATGTCACAATACTTATGGCTATTATCTCTTATTTTAAAAGGTTTATCATGAAGAGGGGGAATGCCGGTAGCTGGGATTCTGGCTGGAAAAGGAGCAAATATTGGAACCCTATTCTGCACAGCTCCAAAAGTCCGCAACTCCATGAAAGTTATTTTTGGATTTAATAAGAATTATTGGGCAAAGAAAGTACTGGAGGGGCCCCACACCGTGGCCAGGAGGGTGGGGGCGCCCCCCCTACTGGGCGCGCCCCCTGTCTCCTGGTCCCCCTGGTGGCCCTCCGATGCCCATCTTCTGCTATATGAAGTCTCTTGTCCTGGAAAAAATCATAAGCAAGCTCACGGGATGAAACTCCGCAGCCACGAGGCGGAACCTTGGTGGAACCAATATAGGGCTCCGTCGGAGCTGTTTCATCGAGGAAACTTCCCTCCGGGAGGGGGAAATCATCACCATCATCATCACCAACGATCCTCTCATCGGGAAGGGCTCAATCTACATCAACATCTTCACCAGCACCATCTCCTCTCCAAACCCTAGTTCATCTCTTGTATCCAATCTTGTATCCAAAACCACAAATTGGTACCTGTGGGTTGTTAGTAGTGTTGATTACTCCTTGTAGTTGATGCTAGTTCGTTTATTCGGTGGAAGATCATATGTTCAGATCCTTAATGCATATTAATACCCCTCTGATTATGAACATGAATATGCTTTGTGAGTAGTTACATTTGTTCCTAAGGACATGGGTGAAGTCTTGATATTAGTAGTCATGTGAATTTGGTATTCGTTCGATATTTTTATGAGATGTATGTTGTCTCTCCTCTAGTGGTGTTATGTGAATGTTGACTACATGACACTTCACCATTATTTGGGCCTAGAGGAAGGCATTGGGAAGTAATAAGTAGATGATGGGTTGCTAGAGTGACAGAAGATTAAACCCTAGTTTATGCGTTGCTTCGTAAGGGCCTGATTTGGACCATATGTTTCATGCTATGGTTAGATTTACCTTAATAATTCTTTTGTAGTTGTGGATGCTTGCAATAGGGGTTAATCATAAGTGGGATGCTTGTAAAAGTAAGGGCAGTACCCAAGCACCGGTTCACCCACATATCAAACTATCAAAGTACCAAACACGAATCATATGAGCGTGATGAAACTAGCTTGACGATAATTCCCATGTGTCCTCGGGAGCGCTTTTCTCATTATAAGAAATTGTCTAGGCTTTTCCTTAGCTACAAAAAGGATTGGGCCACCTTGCTGCACCTTATTTACTTTCATTACTTGTTACCCGTTACACATTATCCTATCACAAAACTATCTGTTACCTACAATTTCAGTGCTTGCAGAGAATACCTTACTGAAAACCGCTTGTCATTTCCTTCTGCTCCTCGTTGGGTTCGACACTCTTACTTATCTATGATAGATCCCCTATACTTGTGGGTTATCAAGACTCTTTTCTGGCGCTGTTGCCGGGGAGTGAAGCGCCTTTGGTGAGTGGAACTTGGTAAGGAAACATTTATATAGTGTGCTGAAATTTTCTGTCACTTGTTACTATGGAAACTAATCCTTTGAGGGGCTTGTTCGGGGTATCTTCGCCCCGACCAGAAGAGCTAAGAGTTGCTCCTCAACCTACTGAACCTACTGAAAATGTTTACTATGAAATTCCTTCGGGTATGATAGAGAAACTATTAGCTAATCCCTATGCAGGAGATGGAACATTGCATCCCGATTTACACCTTATCTTTGTGGATGATGTGTGTGGATTATTTAAGCTTGCAGGTATTCCCGATGATGTTGTTAAGAGGAAGGTTTTCCCTTTAGCTTTGAATGGAGACACATTGACATGGTATAGGCTTTGTGATGATACGGGATCTTGGAACTATAAATGATTGAAGTTGGAATTTCACCAGAAGTTCTATCCTATGCATCTTGTTCACCGTGATTGTAATTACATATATAATTTCTGGCCTCGCGAAGGAGAAAGCATCGCTCAAGCTTGGAGGAGGCTTAAGTCAATGTTATATTCATGCCGCGATCATGAGCTCTCAAGAGAAATGATTATTCAAAAAATTTATGCTCGGCTTTCTCTCAATGATCGCACCATGCTCGATACTTCCTGTGCTGGTTCTTATATGCTGAAGACTACTGAATTCAAGTGGGACTTATTGGAAAGAATTAAATGCAACTCTGAAGATTGGGGTTCCGACATGGTAAGGAGTCAGAGCAGAAAGAGGAAAGATTATTGAATATTCTGAAGAAGCACGGTGCTGCTATTGGATATACTCTGGATGATCTTAAGGGCATTAGTCCCACTCTATGTCAACACAAAATTAAAGTGGAGAAAGATGCTAAACAAGTTAGAGATCATCAACGATGTTTAAATCCTAAGATGAAAGAAGTGGTAAGAAAGGAGATACTAAAGCTCCTTGAGGCAGGTATAATTTATCCTGTTGCTGATAGTGAATGGGTAAGCCCTGTCCATTGTGTCCCTAAAAATGGAGGTATTACTATTGTTCCGAATAATAAAGATGAATTGATTCCGCAAAGAAATATTATAGGTTATAGGATGGTAATTGATTTCCATAAGTTAAATAAAGCTACTAAGAAAGATCATTACCCTTTACCTTTTATTGATCAAATGCTAGAAAGACTATCCAAACACACACATTTCTGCTTTCTAGATGGTTATTCTGGTTTCTTTCAAATACCTGTGTCAGTGGAAGATCAATCAAAGACTACTTTTACTTGCCTTTCGGTACTTTTGCTTATATACGTATGCCTTTAGGTTTATGTAATGCACTAGCTACCTTTCAAAGATGCGTGATGGCTATATTCTCTGACTTCTGTAAAAAGATTTGTGAGGTATTCATGGATGACTTCTCCGTCTATGGATCCTCTTTTGATGATTGCTTGAGCAACCTTGATCGTGTTTTACAGAGATGTGAAGACACTAGTCTCGTCCTGAATTGGGAAAAGTGTCACTTTATGGTTAATGAAGGCATTGCCTTGGGGCATAAAATTTCTAAAAGAGGTATTGAAGTTGATAAAGCTAAGGTTGATGTTATTGAAAAGATGCCATGCCCCAAGGACATTAAAGGTATAAGAAGTTTCCTTGGTCATGCCGGGTTTTATAGGAGGTTCATTCAAGACTTTTCTAAAATCTCTAGGCCTCTGACTAATTTATTGCAAAAAGATAATCCTTTTATCTTTGATGATGATTGTGTAGAAGCATTTGTACTTAAGAAAGCTTTGATCATTGCACCTATTGTTCAGCCACCTGATTGGAATTTACCCTTTGAAATTATGTGTGATGCTAGTGATTATGCTGTAGGTGCTGTTCTAGGGCAGAGAGTTGATAAGAAATTAAATGTTATTCAATATTCTAGTAAGACTCTTGATACTACCCAGAGAAATTATGCTACTACTGAAAAAGAATTCCTGGCAGTTGTATTTGCTTGTGATAAGTTCAGACCTTACATTGCTGGTTCTAAAGTTACTATTCACACTGATCATGCTGCTATTAAATATCTTATGGAAAAGAAAGATGCTAAACCTAGACTTATTAAATGGGTTCTCTTGCTTCAAGAATTTGATTTGCATATTATTGATAGAAAGGGAGCTGAGAACCCCGTTGCAGACAACTTGTCTAGGCTAGAGAATGTTCTTGATGACCCACTACCTATTGATGATAGCTTTCCTAATGAACAATTAGCGGTCATTAATGCTTCTCGTATTGCTCCATGGTATGCTGATTATGCTAATTACATTGTTGCTAAATTTAAACCACCTAGTTTCACATACCAGCAAAAGAAAAAGTTCTTTTATGATTTAAGACATTACTTCTGGGATGACCCACACCTTTATAAAGAAGGAGTAGATGGTGTTATTACATGTTGTGTACCTGAGCATGAATAGGATCAGATCTTACGCAAGTGCCACTCCGAACCATATGGATGACACCACGCTGGAGACAGAACTGCACATACGGTATTGCAATCCGGTTTTTATTGGCCTACTCTCTTCAAAGATGCTCGTAAGTTTTTCTTGTCTTGTGATGAATGTCAAAGAATTGGTAATATTAGTAGACGTCAAGAAATGCCTATGAATTATTCTCTTGTTATTGAACCATTTGATGTTTGGCGCTTGGATTATATGGGACCTTTTCCTGCCTCTAATGGGTATACACATATTTTAGTTGTTGTTGATTACGTTACTAAGTGGGTAGAAGCTATTCCAACTAGTAGTGCTGATCATAATACCTCTATTAAGATTCTTAAATAAGTTATTTTTCCAAGCTTTGGAGTCCCTAGATATCTCATGACTGATGGTGGTTCACATTTTATTCATGGTGCTTTCCGTAAAATGCTTGCTAAGTATGATGTTAATCATAGAATCGCATCTCCTTATCACTCACAGTCTAGTGGTCAAGTAGAGTTGAGTAATAGAGAGCTCAAATTATTTTTGCAAAAGACTATTAATAGATCTAGAAAGAATTGGTCCAAGAAACTTGATGATGCATTATGGGCTTATAGAACTGCATATAAAAATCCTATGGGTATGTCTCCGTATAAGAAGGTTTATGGAAAAGCATGTCACTTACCTCTTGAACTTGAACATAAAGCATACTGGTCTATTAAAGAGCTCAACTATGACTTCAAAATTGCCGGTTAGAAGAGGTTATTTGAAATTAGCTCACTTGATGAATGGAGAACTCAAGCCTATGAGAATGCCAAGCTGTTTAAAGAAAAATTTAAAAGATGGCATGACAAAAGAATACAAAAGCGAGAATTTAACGTATGTGATTATGTGTTGCTATTCAACTCTCGTTTAAGATTTTTTGCAGGAAAACTTCTCTCTAAATGGGAAGGTCCTTACGTTATCGAGGAGGTCTATCATTCTGGTGCCATAAAAATCAGCAACTTCAAAGGCACAAGTCCGAGGGTGGTGAACGGTCAAAGAATCAAACATTGTATCTCAGGTAACCCTATTAATATTGAAACTAATATTATTGAAACCGTAACCCCGGAGGAATACATAAGGGACACTTTCCAGAACATTTCAGACTCCGAAAAGGAATAAGTATGTGGTACAGTAAGTAAACCAACTCCAAAACAGTTCTAATGGCATTTTTTCTCCGTTTTGGAATATTTAAGAATTTTTGAAAGCAAGAAGTAATCCGGGAAGGACATGACGCCTCCACGAGGGTGGAGGGCGCCCCCCTACTGGGCGCGCCCCCTGTCTCGTGGACACCTCATGTGCCTCCTGGACTCTGTTTTCTTGCACATTACGTATTTTGGTCGGTAAAAATTCATTATATAATCTCCCGAAGGTTTTGACCATCGTATCACACAAAAATCCTCTGTTTTTGTTTCAAGTTGTTCCTGTTGCAGATTTAGAGCAAGATGTATTCTCAAGAGTCAGTCGGGGAGAGTCGGGTGTCTCACCCGACACCAGGTCCAAGAGCAAATAGCGGTGCTTATCACTTTGGACCATCAACGGAGGATGAGATGGAGGCCGACTTGAAAAGGATAGATGCCATGAAGGAAGAAGTTACCTCCCGCTTCCAAGCAGGATTCATAATGAGGGAACTACAGAGCTCGGCTGTTCCAAATTCGGTCATCCCTTCCAACGTTAAATTTCTTTCTTATGAAAATATGAAAAAGAGTGTCACTTGTTCTCCAGAAGCTATGCAACACCCTTGGGTAAAAGGAGCTTTAGCCATAATAGGCAAGCTCCATATGGAAAGTATGAATCTCAAGTAACAAGTCAACAGGTGAGGGAGTCCCGGACTAGGGCGTGTCCGGATAGCCAAATTATCATGGTCGGCCGGACTCCAAGGTTATGAAGATACAAGATTGAAGACTTCGTCCCGTGTCCGGATGGGACTTTCCTTGGCATGGAAGACAAGCTTGGCAATACGGATATGTAGATCTCCTACCATTGTAACCGACTTTGTGTAACCCTAGCCCTCTCCGGTGTCTATATAAACCGGATGGCTTTAGTCCATAGGACAAACAACAATCATACCATAGGCTAGCTTCTAGGGTTTAGCCTCCTTGATCTCGTGGTAGATCCACTCTTGTAACACACATCATCAATATTAATCAAGCAGGACGTAGGGTTTTACCTCCATCAAGAGGGCCCGAACCTGGGTAAAACATCGTGTCCCTTGTCTCCTGTTACCATCCGCCTAGACGCACAGTTCGGGACCCCCTACCCGAGATCCGCCGGTTTTGACACCGACATTGGTGCTTTCATTGAGAGTTCCTCTGTGCCGTCACCATCAGGAAGGATGCATTTTCCCGTCTTTAAAGATGGCACCGTCGTCAAGGGAGCTTTGGCCGCCGGCCAGACTATCCGGCTAGGCAGTTTTCTTATGACCGCCTGTTCGGCCACCGCTCCGACAATGACCTCTCGGGTCATTAAAAGCGATCTTCACGTCATCTCGGAATTCGCCGAGCAGCTAGATCCGATTGAGCTCTCCTCCGTAAACGAGCTCTTGGATCGCATCGCCGCCCTGGGAGTCGCTACTGACTACGATCAGATTGGGCTTAAAACCGATCTGAGAGAAATTAACTCTCCCCAGGTTACCCACCATGTTGTTGTGGTAGAGGAACAATGCAGCGATTCTTCTTCTATGTTAAAAACCAACTATGTCCGGATTCCCGATCCCTCCATGCCGTATTCCCACGGAGGGTTGGACGCTAATCAAATACTGAACCTAAAGTCAGGCATCAGACCAGATTTGTTGGAAAGCATCCAACAAAACAAGCTTCCAAATCCGGAGGCTTCTTGGCCTTTGAGCCTCAGATCAGGCGGGGTTCCGAACTTAATTCCACCCGCCCACCCAAACATAAGCGATCTATCTCAAATACGGCAAGAGCCCGATGAAACAGTACATCATTACTGGGCCAGATTCCTCCTGGTTATGAACAGGATAAAGGACTGCCGTGAAGAAAGCACGATTTCAATCTTCTGCAACAATTGCATGGACAAGGGAATCATAAACGCCATCAGTCGTTGCGAAGTTACACGCTTCGCCGACCTAGCGACCATTGTACAAAAATACTGCGCGATGGAGAGTGCCTGGAAAACCGAAACTAGGTTTTGGGACAATCCGGCCCTGAATACAACCCCAGTTCGAAATAAAAGGGTGCGTCATACTCAAGCACCTGGGTTAAAAACCAAAAAGCAAAAAAACCCTAAAGGGTACGGAACCGTACTGGAAGGATAGCTCAATGGACCCTGCAAAATCCACAGTACGGAGAGCGCCACTCCAACACACAGCCTTCGAGCATGTTGGATATTACGGGAGGTGGCCAAAAGTGACGAAGGCTTTTTAGCCCCGGGCAACCAGCCCAGCAGCACCAGTATGGTATTAATAGTCTTCAAGACTTTCACATCAAATAACATGCGGAAACGAATAATCCGCAGCCTCGCCGAAGTCTACCAAGTAGCAACAACAAATCCATGGAGTGACACGGCTATCACCTTCAATGCCAGCGACGAACCTAAATTCCGAACAGCTCAAGCACCAGCCGCATTGGTCCTCAGTCCGATAGTGGACGGCTTTCGTCTTACCAAGGTACTCATGGATGGCGGTAGTGGATTAAACCTCATCCACGAAGAAACCCTTCAAAAAATGGAAATTGATTGGAGCCGCATCGAGCGGAGCAGCACAACCTTCAGGGGAATAATCCCTAGTCGAGAAGTACGCTGCACAGGAAAAATCACACTAGATGTAGTGTTCGGCTCGCCGGACAATTACAGGTCCGAAGAGGTCACGTTCCAAGTGGCCCCATTCGGCAGCGGATATCACGCCTTGTTAGGGCGAGAGGCATTCACAATCTTCCAAGCTATACCCCATTACGGGTACATGAAGCTCAAAATGCCCGGACCCAATGGAATAATCACTCTCGCCAGTGATCCAGATACAGCACTCCGCGCTGAAAATAAGACAGCCACACTGGCCCTAGAGGCATTATCCGAAGCCCTAGCGGCAAAGGAACTAACTGCGCTGCGCTCCACGGTGGATAGGGACGATGTGATACTCGATAAGAGGTCCAAGTCCACCTCTTTTAAACCAGCAGACGAAATAGTCAAATTTCAGGTCCATCCAACGGACCCCACAAATACGGCATCCATTGGGGCACAATTAAATCCTGATGTAGAAGCCGCACTACGAGAATTCCTTCGGGAAAATTGGGACATTTTTGCCTGGCACCCTTCAGACATGCCAGGAATCCCACGCATGCTGGCAGAGCACAGCCTAAATATCCTAAAAGGATTCAAGCCAGTCAAACAAGCTCTTCGCGATTTTCCGAAGCCAAAAGACAGGCAATGGGAGAGGAGCTAGCCAAACTCTTAGAAGCCGGATTCATCAGAGATATAAAACATCCGGACTGGCTAGCCAACCTAGTAATGGTACCAAAAAAGGACAAATCCTGGCGCCTTTGCGTCGATTTCAAAGACCTTAACAAGGCCTGTCCAAAGGACCCTTTCCCTCTCCCTCGCATCGACCAAATCATCGATGCTACCGCAGGGCACGATTCATTGTGCTTCCTCGATGCATACTCCGGATACCATCAAATCAAGATGGCAGAAAAAGACCAGGCCGCAACGGCATTCATTACTCCATATGGTCCATTTTGCTTCAACACAATGCCCTTCGGACTCAAAAACACCGACGCAACATATCAGCGCATGATTCAGACATGTCTGGCTACCCAGATAGGCAAAACAGTAGAGGCATACGTAGACGATGTGGTTGTCAAGACCAAACATGTCGAAACTCTAGTAGACGACTTGAGGGTGACATTTGACAACCTCCGAGCATATGACATTAAGCTCAACCCGGAAAAATGTGTCTTCGGAGTACCAGCCAGAAAGCTTTTGGGCTTCATTGTATCCGGTAGAGGAATTGAAGCAAACCCAGCCAAGATCCGAGCTCTGTCACAATTGGATATCCCAAAAGACCTCAAGCAAATACAAAAACTAACTAGGTGCGTAGCGGCTCTAAGCCGCTTCATCTCCCGTTTGGGAGAAAAGGCTTTGCCCCTCTATCGCCTCCTTCGGTGCACCGAACACTTCGAATGGACGGATGCTGCCACGGCCGGACTCGAAGAAATCAAGGCCATACTGGCAACAAATCCGGTCCTAGCCGCGCCCAACCTGGGTGAACCTATGTTATTATATACCGCAGTAACACATCAAGTTGTCAGCGCGGTACTCGTCGTCGAACGAGAAACAGAAGGGCACAGATTCCCTCTTCAAAAACCAGTGTACTACGTATCCACTGTCTTAACTCCATGCAAGTCCCGGTACCCACATTATCAAAAGATAGCATATGCGGTGTTCATGGCATCCCGGAAGCTGCGACACTACTTTCAAGAGTGTTCCATAACGGTGGCCTCCGAAGTACCTCTCAACGATATTATAAACAATCGCGACGCAACGGGCAGGATTGCAAAATGGGCCATTGAGCTCTTACCATTTGACATAACCTACAAACCACGGCGAGCTATAAAATCGCAAGTTCTGGCTGACTTCGTCGCCGAATGGACCGAAGCCGAACTCCCTAAAGAGTACGACACGTACTCCAATTGGATCATGCATTTCGACGGATCCAAAATGTTGGCTGGCTTGGGGGCTGGCGTCGTCTTGATGTCCCCAACTGGAGACACAATCCAATATGTACTTCAAATAATGTACATGGACTCCAACAACGCAGCCGAATACGAGGCCCTTCTACACGGCCTCCTGATGGCAATCTCCATGGGCATTCAATGACTAGAGGTGCGCAGGGATTCAAACCTCGCAATATCCCAAGTAAATGGAGACTTTGACGCCAAAGATCGGAAAATGGAAGCTTACCACAATGCCGTACTAAAAATGTCAGCTCGGTTTGAAGGACTCGAATTCCACCATGTAGCCCGGGATAATAACTAGGCAGTAGACGTGTTGGCACGCATCGGGGCAAAATGAGACGCCGTCCCTCCAAACATCTTCCTGGAACGGCTCTTTAAGCCATCTGTATTATGGGAAGAGGAGTCCGGAAATAACAATCCGGAGCGAGCTGCATCACCTAACTCAGACAATTCTGACACAATCGGCGGCTCAGCCAATGAAATAACACCTTCAGCCCACGAAATGATGGCAGTAATTGCCCCGTGGACGGAACCATTCCTAGCCTACTTAATTAGGCAGGAACTTCCCGAAGACCAAAATGAGGCCTGCTGCATAGTTCGGCGATCTAAAGCGTACAAGGTCCATGAGGGAGAACTTTATAAGAAAAGCACAACCGGAGTCCTTCAAAGGTGTATCTTCGAAGAGGAAGGGCGAAATCTCCTGGCTGAAATTCACGCCGGACTCGGCGGGCACCACGCCGCAGCCCGGGCCCTTGTAGGCAAGGCCTTCCGTACAGGATTTTATTGGCCAACAGCCCGGGAAGATGCTCAGGACTTAGTCCAACGATGCGTCGGTTGCCAGCTCTTTGCTAATCAGAGCCACATGCCACCCACCGCCCTCAAAACTATACCCATCACCTGGCCGTTCGCGGTCTGGGGGCTTGACATGGTTGGACCCCTTAAAGGGGGAACCCACAAGCACAAATACTTATTGGTCATGGTGGACAAATTCACCAAATGGATTGAAGCCAAGCCGGTTAAAACGGCAGAATCCGGACCTGTGATAGACTTCATATCCGGGGTAGTACACCGTTTTGGCGTCCCCCACAGCATCATCACTGATAACGGCACGAATTTCACGGCCGACGAGGTTAAACTCTGGTGCAAAAACAAGGGCATCAAGCTCGACTACGCTTCAGTTTATCACCCCCAAACTAACGGTCAAGTCGAGCGAGCAAATGGTCTAATCATGAGCGGCATCAAACCTAGACTAGTGCGGTCCCTCAAGGAATCTAACACACAGTGGGTAGAGGAGCTCGACTCCATACTCTGGGGGCTGCGGACCACACCAAACCGAACTACCGAATTCACACCATTTTTATGGTGTACGGCGCAGAGGCAGTTCTGCCCTGCGATATAATTCATGACTCACCTCGCGTGCGCATGTACGAAGAAAGAGAAGCCGAGCTGGATCGGCAGGATAGTTTGGACGCCTTAGAGGAGGAGCGGGACATGGCAAAAGCTCGTTCCACATTTTATCAACAGCAGGCTCGAAGATATCAAAGCAGAGAAGTACGGGCCAAAACTTACAATGTTGGCGAACTTGTTCTATGCCTGCCAGACAAGAAAAAGGACAAACTTAAGCGCAAGTGGGAAGGTCCCTTCATCATCGACCAAGTCCTGACCGGCGGAGCATACCGTCTATGTAACGCATCTGACAACCGACTCGAGCTGAACCCATGGAACGCAGCCCGTCTCTGAAGATTCTACGCCTAACGCCGGACTCAGAGTTCGTCTCACTCCTCCGTCCACCTTTATACATTTTCACTGTCTCTTGTCCCCCTCCTTCTTCCCACTTTTTTTCAATACCTTTGATAGGCTGATTTGCGCATTGTTCGCACACACTTGATGTGCTCCTAGCACTCATTATACCTGGGGGCTTCTTTAATAGAAGCTTATTTATACGGGCTTCATGCCCAACACATGTGTCATACTTCCGCATGTACCTTTTATTCACCATTATATGCATCGATATGACTTATGTTTTGGCCAAGCTGGGTTGCCTGACTCCTGTGCTTACCCCTACGTTCCCGATTGTTCGGCTAGGAGGTAAAGGGAGAACCTCTGCGATTGTTACTGCCAGGTCAGCCAGATGTGTACCTCAGACTGGGTGAAGCCGAAAGCTAGCATTCTTAAGAGAATATTTGGTCGGTGACTTGAAAGATGAATTATTATTTACTTATTTATTTTCCCCCAGATGCTTTTTCTGCTATTTTCGCAGTCCGGACATGCACTTTCGGGCATGCCTCCCAGGGAAAGGAACCCTTAACGGAACTATTCTCCCTGGAAGATGTTTTTTACTAACCATGTAATATAACATAGCTAGTTGGGCACTTGTCTGATAAATCAATTATGACCCCGGCGCCTTGTCTCCACGCATGCCCCGGTTCTTCTATAACCGTAAGGGTATTCGGACACACTCCGGACTGTTGGGTCCCGAGGTTGAAGCGAAAAGGTCCGCAAAGACAAACGATCTACAATCCGGCTAGAAGGCATTTTACATGTCATTTTAAATTACATCATCAAACTGACTGATTGTACTCCTCTTCAATCCCATCTAACAGGCTGTCTAATTTACAGTCTTGTTGGGAATATTTCACGGCCAACTCTACTTGGCCGTACATCAAGCTCATAGGGATCTCCTTCCCATCAGGCCCCGCAGGTCCGACCTCGGCCATGTGGTTTGGGTCAGCCTTCGGGTACCGCGTCTTCACCATGGCCCACGCCTCCCTGGCGCCTTGACGGCAGGCTGATATCTTCCACAGACGGAGGCGTCGCCGTACTCCCTGAAGCTTCTCAGCAAGCCCTCCAAGGCCCTTGGGTAGGGAGACGGAAGGCCATAAGGCCTGAACGACGCCACTCATCGCCTGCCGAACATGTTCGAGCAGTTGCACCAGCTCGGGAAGTTGGTCACCCGTTGAACCGAGCATTTCCTCCGCAGGGCGACCTGTGAGCACACCTGAAGACACATTTCTGTCAATTGACTTCCTCGCCGAATTCTTCTTTTCAAAGGAATTTGCTCAAGCACTTACTATAAATGCCGCGACGAAGCCGCTGATTCTCCTTCACGGAGCCAGACAGCTGGGCCCGAACACCTTTCAGCTCTTGTCCTAGCTGGGTGTGGGCATCTTGGAGCTTGTTTCTCTCCTGCTGCACCTTCATAAGCACCCTCTCGCCGGCCTTTAGCTGATGCAGTAGCTGTTGCTTGTCCGGATCTAGTCCGGCGCCCTCTGCAATATTATTGTCAGATTTACGCACACGCCGCACTTTGTTAACTACTTATCTTTTCGAAGTACGTATTACCAGCGGGGGTCTCTGTGGCTCCCCCTGTGGTGGCTAGTGCGGCCTCAAGTTGGGCCTTGCACTCTTGGAGCTCCTAGGACAGGTGGGTATTCTTCTCTGTAAGATCCTGCATAATAAATGATCCTTAAATCAGTTATTTTAACTATTTTAAGTCTCAGGGGCTACTAGCATATATAACTATTAAAATTACTTACCCGTATGTCCTTCACATACTGCTCCGTGGCTCTGGTTAAACCATCTTGAGCAGCACGGAGGTGCGCGTTTCCCGCATCAAAGGCATTCAACGCCTCCGGGGAGAAACACGCGTCACGAAGAACTGTCCGGCGACGCCTGTGATTCATGGCGCTCTCCACCTCAGACCGGGTGGCGGACAACCTGTCGGCATCCTCCGTCGGAGGAGCATCCGGCTCTTACCTTGTGTTTGCCTCCACTTCCGGACCACGCGATGGAGCATGGTTGGCGGAGGCTTGATCGGCAACCTCTCCGGACACTGTCCGGCGAGTGCTCTTTCTCCTGGAAAAAGTTATGAGCATTAATATACCACGTCGCACTCCTCTTCCGCCTGCTGGGACGAACTGACCCTTGCCGGTCATCCACCGCAGGTTCGGCTTCCCGCCTTAAAGGCACCTCCTGTGATGCACCATTAGTATAGGATGGTCAGAATTGAACACGGATCAAATGATGGTGTCAAGACCTCGGTCGTAGTCACCTGGGAGGCTGGAAACAAACCGAGGTAGTCAGCCGTAATGGCGACTAGGGCATTGTCCATGCTAAGTTGGTGGAACACCCCGTCAATCAGCTCCACCTTTATGTCCGAATCCTCTTCGGAGGTCGGATCAAGGGATCATTCCGGATCCTCGGGCTGTGGAGTTAGGCTTCATATGCCCTCCACGTCCCGGCGCAGCTCCTGCGTCGAAATCACAAAGTAAAATACTTGACTTGGGAAGTATGGATCGGGTAGATAAACGTCCGCCTACCCAGCTCCAAGGGTTATTCATGGAGAATCCATTCAATGGATTCGTGCGGAGAAAGTCCTCCTCCTCCCCCTTGTACAAGCCGGACAGGATCTTTGCCAGATCGGCTGCCGAGCCTGGCCCTCTGCGGCCATGACGGGTGGCGTCGTCTTCCCCGTTGAAATCCCACATAGGGTGGCCCCTATATTGGAGTGGCTGCACCCCTCGCATAATGCACGTGGCCATGATTCCAATCATGGTCAATTCGGAGTGGGCTAGTAACCTAATCCGGACCATCAGATAATGGACGCTCCGATCATCCTCCCGTTGAGGGCTCCGCGGGCGCCAACTCAGGCGCTTCTTCAAGGGAGCATTGCTGAACTCCGGGAGGCCGATCCGAACTGGATCCGGCAAAGGGGCGTCCTCCATGTAGAACCATTCCAAAGGCCAGTCTTCGGACGCCTTCTTCGGGGTGCCGGATAGATATTCGGTCCCGGCGATGCGCCATATTTCGGCTCCGCCCACTAGATATATCGACCCCTCATAAGAATGGGGTACGAGGCAAAACAATCTCTTCCACATCGCAAAATGGGGCTCGATGCCCAGGAACAGCTCGCAAAGAGCTACAAAGCCCGCGATGTGCAAACTGGAGGCAGGTGTGAGGTGGTGAAGCTGGAGTCCGTAGAACTCCAGGAGCCCCCGGAGAAACGGATGTATGGGAAATCCGAGTCCCCTTATTAGATAAGGGACGAAGCATACCCGCTCTCCTTTGGAAGGGTTGGGGATGCTCTCCGCCTGCTTTCCAACCTTGAAGGTGGCCAGTCCGGCTCGAACCGGAACCATGAAAGTTGGGGGAAGATATCCCCCGGTTTGGAGCGCCACTAGCTCGCTGTGTGGAACCGAGCGTCGCCCCCAATCTCCTGGCTTAGGGCTGGGAGCGCGAGAGGAGGAGCCGCGTCGACTATCCATGATGGAATGGATTTTTGTCAGAGGCGCTTCGATGAGAACTTGCGGATGGAGGATGGTGTGAGCTGGATCTAGATCGTCACTTCTCTTATAGGCGGCTCGTTCGCACGGCTAGGGGGTAAAATGTAAAAATACCCTAGCTTTTCGCATTCATATGACACGTGGAAGAAGGCCATTATTGGGTGTAGAAGCCAAGGAGCGCAACATTTATAAGGAAGTCGGACACTATTCGACAAGAACATGAAGTTTGAAGGAGAACCCGCCTTGCAACACCGAAGACAATATACGCGCCGGACTCGTCGTCGCTGAAGCCTGGTTCAGGGGCTACTGAGGGAGTCCCGGACTAGGGGGTGTCCGGATAGCCGAATTATCATGGTCAGCCGGACTCCAAGATTATGAAGATACAAGATTGAAGACTTCGTCCCGTGTCCGGATGGGACTTTCCTTGGCGTGGAAGGCAAGCTTGGCGATACTGATATGTAGATCTCCTACCATTGTAACCGACTTTGTGTAACCCTAGCCCTCTCCGATGTCTATATAAACCAGATGGCTTTAGTCCATAGGACGAACAACAATCATACCATAGGCTAGCTTCTAGGGTTTAGCCTCTTTGATCTCGTGGTAGATCCACTCTTGTAACACACATCATCAATATTAATCAGGCAGGACGTAGGGTTTTAAGTCCATCAAGAGGGCCCGAACTTGGGTAAAACATCGTGTCCCTTGTCTCCTGTTACCATCCTCCTAGACGCACAGTTCGGGACCCCCTACCCGAGATCCGCCGGTTTTGACACCGACAATAGGCTCGAGGAGGAGAATCGTATCCTGAGGGGAATCATCGCCATGAAGATCACAACACCAACTCTGAAGAAGGAGACATAATCACATGGGTATGGGCACTCCCATTGGCAACTGCCAAGCTTGGGGGAGGTGCCCCGGTATCGTATCACCATCACACTCCTATCTTTACCGTTTTTACTTAGTTCGATCCTTTTAGTAATATCTTGATCTAGTAGATTGAAGTTTTGGTATGAATTAGTTTTGAGTTTTGCCTTGTGATCCCTTTATGTAATCGAGTCCGTGAGCTATCTATAATAAAGATTAGTGTTGACTCAAGGGCTTTACTATCTTGCTATGATCTTGAGAAAATAGAAGGAATAAAAAGAATAAAAGAGTTCAAATTGATCTTTTGGATAGTAATGACTTCACATATAGAAGGTATGAGGCTTAAAAGTTGTTCAGAGTTGGCAAACATAGTTTCGGTCATCGTTGCAATTAATAGGAAGTAATAAGGAAAGAGAGGTTTTCACATATAAATATACTATCTTGGACATCTTTTATAATTGTGGGCACTCATTAAAGTATGACATGCTAAAGAGTTGATGTTGGACAAGGAAGACAACGAAATGGTTTATGTTTTCTCACATCTCAGTTAAAGTACATTGTCATGGATCGTCCAACATGTTGAGCTTGCCTTTCCCCCTCATGCTAGACAAAAATTCCTTGCACCAAGTAGAGATACTACTTGTGCCTCCAAATATCCTTAAACCCAGTTTTTGCCATGAGAGTCCACCATATCTACCTATGGATTGAGTAAGATCCTTCAAGTAAGTTGTCATTGGTGCAGGCAAGAAAAATTGCTCTCTAAATATGCATGACTTATTAGTGCGGAGAAAATAAGCTTTATACGATCTTGTTATGGAAGAAATAAAAGTGACGGACTGCATAATAAAGGTCCATATACAAGTGGCAATATAAAGTGACGTTCTTTTGCACTAAGATTTTTGTATCCAACCCTAAAAGCGCATGACAACCTCTGCTTCCCTCTACGAAGGGCCTATCTTTTACTCTATGTCTTTTACCTTATGCAAGAGTCAAGGTGATCTCCCCCTTTCCCTTTTTCATTTTATCCTTTGGCAAGCACCTTGTGTTAGAAAGATCCTGATACATATATCCAATTCGATGTTCGTTAGCATGAACTATTATTGTTGACATCACCTAAAGGTGAATACGTTGGGAGGCAAAATTATAAGCCCCTATCTTTCTCAGTGTCCGATTAAAACTCCATAACCATAAATATTGCGTGACTGTTAGCAATTGTGGAAGACTATATGATAGTTGAGTATGTGGACTTGCTGAAAAGCTCTATTCTTGACTCTTTCTGATGTTATGATAAGTTGGAATTGCTTCAATGACTGAGATTATGGTTTTTTAGTTCCCAATGAAGTTTATGTTCCATACTTGACATTGTGAATAGATTGTTACTTGAGCATAAGAAATCATATGACAAATTCTATATATGTTGCTGTTATAAGAATGATCATGATGCCCTCATGTCCGTATTTTATTTTTATCGACACCTCTATCTCTAAACATGTGGACATATTTTTCGATTTCGGCTTCCGCTTGAGGACAAGCGAGGTCTAAGCTTGGGGGAGTTGATACGTCCATTTTGCATCATGCTTTTATATCAATATTTATTGCATTATGGGCTGTTATTACACATTATGTCACAATACTTATGGCTATTCTCTCTTATTTTATAAGGTTTATCATGAAGAGAGGGAATGCCGGCAGCTGGGATTCTGGCTGGAAAAGGAGCAAATATTGGAAACCTATTCTGCACAGCTCCAAAAGTCCCGCAACTCCACGAAAGTTATTTTTGGATTTAATAAGAAATATTGGGCAAAGAAAGTACCGGAGGGGGCCCACACCCTGGCCAGGAGGGTGGGGTGCACTCCCCCCCCCTATTGGGCGTGCTTGAGGGAGTCCTGGATTAGGGGGTATCCGGACAGCCAGACTACATTGTCCGGACTATTGAAGTGTGAAGATACAAGACTCAAGACTTTGGCCCGTGTCCGGATGGGACTCTCCTTTGCGTGGAAGACAAGCTTAGCGATCCGGATATTATATTTCCTTCCTTGTAACCGACTCCATGTAAACCCTAGCCCTCTCCGGTGTCTATATAAACTGGAGAGGATGGTCCTTAGAAGGTCGATCACAATTACAATCATACCATCATAGGCTAGCTCTTAGGGTTTAGCCTCTACGATCTTGTGGTAGATCTACTCTTGTACTACCCATATCTTCAATATTAATCAAGCAGGAAGTAGGGTTTTACCTCCATCGAGAGGGCCCGAACATTGGTAAACATTGTGTCCCTTGCTTCCTGTTACCATCAGCCTAAGACGCACAGATCGAGACCCCCTACCCAAGATCCGCCGGTTTTGACACCGACATTGGTGCTTTCATTGAGAGTTCCTCTGTGTCATCGCTGCAAGGCCCGATGGCATGTCTCGTTGTGAAGGACAACATCACCTCTGGGGGAGCACTGGCTGTAGGCCAAACTCTCCGACTTGGCGGCTTCATTATGGCCGCCCCATCGGCTGTTGCACCGACGATGGCCTCTCGGGTCATCACTCATAACCTTCGCATCAATTCAGAGCTTACTGAACAGATGGATCCGATAGAGCTCTCCTCCCTTAATGAGCTCTTAGATCGCATCGCTGCTTTGGGAACCGCTACGGACCATGAACGGATTGGTCTTAAACCCGACCAAAGGGACATTAGATCCCCGCCGGCCACCCTTGAGATAGTGGTAGTGGAGGAACCACATACGGATTATCCCTCTATTTTGAGGACGAATCGTGTCCGGATCACCGAGCTCCCTGAGCCGAACTCCCGCTCGAGGGAGAATATGGCCCAGATCCCAGATTTAGGATCGGGTATTCGGCCGGAGAAATTGGGCAACATTCCGGATCCCGAGCTATCGAACTCGGTGGCTCCCCTGCCCCTAAGCGCTAGGCCGGATCGGAATCCGGACTCATCCACGGAAACCCATCTGTGCTTAAGCCGTCTCTCCCATATCAGACAAGAGCCCCACGAGACAGTACATCGCTACTGGGCCAGATTCCTCCTTGTATTAAATAAGGTCAAGGACTGTCGCGAGGAGGACACAGTTTCTGCAAAAACTGTACGAACAAAGGAATCCTTAATGCTATAAGTCGCCGTGACATGGTACGCCTTGCTGACTTAGCAACCATAGTACAGAAGTACTGTGCGATGGAAAGCGCCTGGAAAACCCAGACAGAATTTTGGGATAATACGGCCCTCACCAGAACCTTTGTCCCAACTAAACGGCCGAACTCTCGTAAGTCGGCCAATTCAATTCCCAAGAAACCAAAACCCGCCCCAGTGCATGAAACCGTATTGGAAGAATGGCTCAATGGGCCATGTAAGATTCACAGTACGCCGGATGCAACACCAACCCATAGCCTTAGGGCATGTTGGATACTCTAACAGGTAGCAAAAAGTGGCGAGGATCTCCTCGAAAGCCATAAAGCAGAACAACATCTTGCCAAGGAACATAATACGGTACTAACAGTCTTCGAGACTTTTGCCTCAAACAATAGGCGCAAGCAGGCTCATCGAAGCTCCGCGGAAATCTTCCATGTGGCAAAAATAAATCCATGGAACGACACGGCTATAACTTTCAATGCCAGTGACGAACCCCAATTCCAGACCGTCCAGGCACCAGCCGCTCTGGTCCTTAGCCCAATAGTGGACGGCTTTTGGCTCACTAAAGTAATCATGGACGGCGGAAGCGGATTAAACTTGATCTACGAAGAAACACTCAAGAAGATGGAGATTGATAAAAGCCGCATTGAACAAAGCAGCACAACCTTCAGAGGAATTATCCCTAGTCGGGAAGCACGGTGCGCGGAAAAAATCACACTCGATGTGGTATTCGGCACCCCGGAGAATTATAGGTCCGAAGAAATCACATTCCAAGTGGCTCCTTTCAGCAGCGGATACCACGCCCTTCTAGGGCGGGACGCATTTGCATGCTTTCAAGCTATACCCCATTACGGGTACATGAAGCTTAAAATGCCCGGACCCAATGGAATCATCACTGTAGCCAGTGATCCGGACGTCGCACTCCGCGCCGAAAACAAAACCGCAACCCTAGCAGCCAAAGAATTAACAACACTGCGCGCCACCGTGGACAGGGACGACGTGATACTCGACAAGCGACCCAAGTCCACCTTATTTAATCCCGCAGATGAGATAGTCAAATTCCAAGTCCATCCGACGGACCCCATGAAGACAGCTTCCATCAGGACACAGTTGAGCCCTGCAATGGACGCCGCACTGGGAGAATTCTTGCGCGATAATGGGGACATTTTCGCCTGGCACCCATCGGACATGCCGGGCATCCCGCGCGGATTGGCCGAACATATCCTTAACATACTAAAGGGATACAAACCTGTCAAACAGACCCTAAGGCGATTTTCAGAGCCTAAATGACAAGCAATGGGGGAACAACTAGCCAAGCTACTTGAGGCCAGATTCATCAGAGATATCAAGCATCCGGATTGGCTGGCAAATTTGGTAACGGTACCAAAGAAGGACAAGTCATGGTGCCTATGCGTCGATTTCAAAGACCTCAACAAGGCTTGCCCCAAGGATCCCTTTCCCCTCCCTCGTATCGATCAAATCATCGATGCCATAGCTGGACACGACTCGATGTGTTTTCTCGACGCATACTTTGGATACCATCAAATAAAGATGGCAGAGTCTGACCAAGCTGCAACAGCTTTCATAATGCTATATGGCCCTTTTTGCTTCAACACTATGCCTTTCGGGCTTAAGAATGCCGGTGCAACCTATCAACGCATGATTCAAACATGCCTGGAAAAACAAATCGGAAAACAATGGAGGCATACGTGGACGACGTGATCATAAAAACAAGACACGTCAAAACCCTAATAGATGACTTGAAGCTTACATTTGATAACCTCCGGACATACGACATCAAGTTGAATCCAGAAAAATGCGTTTTCGGCGTCCCCTCGGGGAAACTGCTGGGCTTCATTGTTTCCAATAGAGGAATTGAAGCGAATTCGACAAAAATCCGAGCTCTATCACAGTTGGCTATACCAACTGACCTCAAGCACATCCAGAAACTAGCTGGATGCGTGGCTGCTTTGAGCCGCTTTATCTCCAGCTTAGGAGAAAAGGCATTACCTCTTTACCGCCTTCTTCGGTGCATCGAACACTTCGTGTGGACAGATGCAGCCGCAGCTGGACTCGATGAAATAAAGACCTTATTGGCCAATAATCTAGTCTTAACAGCGCCAAATATCGGCGAACCTATGCTGCTGTACATAGCTGCAACACATCAAGTTGTAAGCGTAGTACTCGTCGTCGAACGAGAGGTTGACGGATACAAATTCCCGCTACAGAACCGGTTTGTTACGTATCCACGGTCCTCACCCCATGCAAATCCCGATACCCACACTACCAAAAAATAGCATACGCGGTCTTCATGGCATCCCGTAAGCTATGACACTACTTTCAAGAGTGTTCGATTACGGTGGCCTCTGAAGTACCACTCAATGACATAATAAATAACCGCGACGCTACGGGCCGGATTGCTAAATGGGCCATCGAGCTCCTTCCGTTTGACATAGCATACAAGCCTCGGCAGGCTATCAAGTCGCAAGTATTAGCTGACATTGTCGCCGAATGGACGGAGGCCGAACTCCCTAAAGAGTACGACACGTACTATAACTGGATCATGCACTTCGACGGCTCTAAAATGCTTGCTGGACTGGGAGCAGGCGTAGTCGTGACGTCTCCCACTAGAGACACGGTCCAATACGTCCTCCAAATATTACACACAGACTCCAACAATGCAGCCGAATATGAGGCTCTGTTGCATGGTCTTCGGATGGCAGTCTCTATGGGCATTCAACGCCTAGAGGTACACGGGGATTCAAACCTTGTTATATCATGAATAAACAAAGACTTTGATGCCAAGGATCCGAAAATGGCGGCCTACCATAATGTTGTCCTTAAAATGTCAGCTCGGTTCGAGGGGCTCGAATTCCACCATGTGGCTCGAGAAAACAATCAAGCGGCAGATGTCCTTGCCCGCATAGGCGCTAAACGCGACCCTGTCCCACCTAACATATTCCTGGAAAGGCTGTTCAAGCCATCCGTGGTATGGGAAGGGGAGTCCGGCAATACCAGCATGGATCTGAATACACCCCCAGATTCCAAACTATCAGACATAATCGGAGGCTCTACCTCCGAAATAACATCGTCAGCCCACGAAATAATGGTTGTCATCGCCCCGTGGACTGAGCCTTTCTTGGCCTACTTAAATAGGCAGGAGCTCCCCGAAGACCAAAATGAAGCACGTTGCATCGTCCGGCGTTCTAAAGCTTACAAAGTCCATGAAGGGGAACTCTATAAGAAAAGCGCGACCGGAGTGCTCCAAAGGTGCATCTCCGAAGAGGAAGGGCAGCAGCTCTTGGCTTAAATCCATGCCGGACTGGGCGGGCACCACACCGCAGCTCGAGCACTAGTCAGCAAGGCCTTCCATACAGGTTTATATTGGCCGACAGCCCGAGCAGACGCACAGGACCTTGTCCAACACTGCGTCGGTTGCCAGCTCTTTGCCAACCAGAGTCATATGCCCCCTACCACTCTCCAAACAATCCCCATAACGTGGCCCTTCACAGTCTGGGGGCTGGATATGGTTGGACCCCTTAAAGGGGGAAGGCACAAGAAAAAATGCTTATTGGTCATGGTAGACAAGTTCACCAAATGGATAGAAGCCAAACCAGTCAAAACGGCCGAATCCGGACCAGTAATAGACTTCATATCCGGGGTCGTACACCGATACGGTGTCCCCCACGGCATCATCACTGATAATGGCTCAAATTTCACAGCTGATGAAGTGAAAGCTTGGTGCGGCAGAATGGGCATTAAGCTCAACTACGCTTCCGTCTACCATCCTCAAACAAATGGCCAGGTCGAATGGGTAAACGGTCTCATCATGAGCGGCATCAAACCCAGACTAGTGCGATCCTTGACAGAGTCGGACACACACTAGGTCGAGGAGCTCGACTCCGTACTCTGGGGGCTGCGGACCATGCCGAATCGCACCACCAGATATACACCATTTTTTATGGTATACGGCGCGGAAGCAGTACTACCCTGCAACATAATATAAGATTCGCCACGCGTACGCATGTACGAATAGAAGGAAGTCGAGTTAGATTGGCAGGATAACTTGGATGCCCTGGAGGAGGAGTGTGACGTCACGAAGGCCCGTTCCGCATTCTATCAGCAACAGGCTTGACGATACCAAAGCAGAGAAGTGCGGGCCAAAACTTATAATATTGGCGAGCTCGTTCTGCGCTTACCGAAGAAGAAGAAGGACAAGATCAAACCCAAGTGGGAAGGTCCCTTTGTCATTGACAAAGTTCTCACCGGAGGAGCGTACCACTTACATAATTCGTCAGATAACAGACTCGAGCCGAACCCATGGAACGCGGCCAGACTCCGGAGATTCTACGCCTAGCGCCGACCTCAGTGTTCGTCTCCTTACCTCTTCCTTTTTAATTATGCTCCGCCCCCCTCTTCCTTTCTCGATCTTTTTCCCTTCACACAAAGTATTTAATACAGTACGGACTCCCGGACTATTCCGGCCGCACTATGTGTGTAAGCATTACCTGGGGGCTTCCTATACGGAAGCTAAATATAAATTACTCTCAAGGCTTTTTGCCCATCACACATGCGTTTCTTTTTCCATGTGTGCCTTTTCTTCACCATTATATGCATCGATATGACTTAAGATGTGGCCAAGCTGGGTTGCCTGGCTCCTGTGTTTATGCCCTACGTTCCCGTTAATTCGGCTAGGGCATAAGGGGAGCACCTATGCGATTGTTACTGCCGGTTGAGCCAGATGTGTACCTCAGACTGGGTGAAGCCGAAAGCTAGTTTCCATAAGAGAATATTCGGTCGGTGAACAAAAGATGTCTTCGTTTATCATAAACGTAAATCCCCAGAAGTTTTGTATCATGTGCCTTTGTTCACAGTCCGGACATGTGCATCGTCGCATGCGTACCCAAGGAAAGGAACCCTTAACGAAACTATTCTCCTTGGAAGATGTTTCTTACTATCCATGTAATATAACATAGCTAGTTGGGTACTTGTCTGTTCAAGCACTTATGACCCCTACGCCTGGTTTCCACGCATACCCCGGTTTTGTATAACTGAGCGGGTATTCGGACACACCCCGGACTGTAGGATCCGGGGGCTGAAGCGAAAAGGTCTGCCATGACAAATGATTTTAATCCGGCTAGGGGCTGCTTATGCCCATTGAATTACACAGTCACTTGGACTGACTATATTCCTCCTCTATACCATCCAACAAGCTATCTAGCCTACAATCCTATTGAGAATACTTTGCGGCTAACGCCACCTGGTCATATACCAGACTCACGGGAATTTCTTGCCCATCTGGCCCTGCCGGTCCGACTTCGGCCATATGGTTCGGGTCCAGCTTGGTGTAGCGCGTCTTCACCATAGTCCATGCTTCTCTTGCACCTTGCCGGCAGGCTGACATCTTCCACAAACGGAAGCACCATCGTGCTCCTTGAAGCATGTCCACAAGCTCCCCCATGCCATTCGGCAGGAAGCTTGATGGCCAGAAAGCATGCGCAACGCCCTGCATCGCCTGCCAAACTCGCTCGTGCAGTTGTGAGAGGTCTTGCAATAAATTGCCTGCAGATGCAGGCATCTCCTCCTCAGAGCGACCCATTAGCATTCCTACAAGCACAACTCTGTCAATATACTTCCTCGCCGAACTACGCTACAGTTTGTTTAAGCACTTACGATAAATGCCGCAGCGAAGCCTTTTGTTCTCCTTCACGGAGTTTGCCAGCTGCGCGCGGACGTCTTTCAATTCCACATCCAGCCGAACATTGGCATGTTGGAGAGTATTCTTCTCCTGCCTAACTTGCGTAAGAATGCGCTCGCCAGCCTTTAGTTGCCTCTGGAGATGCGACTCGTCATTCCCCCCCCCCCACCGTACGGACTTACTCCAGGGTTATCTGCAGAATTTTCTGTTAAACTCGTCATACCAGTCAGTTGCTAACTGGTACATTTTTGTACAATCGAGATAAAATTTACCAGATGAGTCCTTATGGGATTCCTCTAGCTTGGCAACCATGGCCCTCAGTTGAGTCTTGCACTCCTCTAGCTCCCGAGACAATTGCTCATTCTTATCTACAAGAACCTGCGCATAAATTGATCCTTCAAACTGTTGTTCCAACTGTTTCAAGTCTCAGGGGCTACTACTATACATGCTTATCAAACTTTCTTACCCATATATCTTTGGTATACTGGTCCATCGCCCGGGCAAGCCCGCCTTGAGCAGCTCGGATGTATGCGTCCCCCGAATTGAAAGCATTAAATGCCTCTTCAGAGAAGATGTTGTTGCGAAGTACGGCCCGTCGACGCCGGTGATTCATGGCGCTCTCTACTTCAGAATTCGTGCTAGAGAGCATATCTACGTCCTCTTTTGGAGGACTATGCGGCATTGGCCCCACATCCGCCTCCTCTCTCGAAGCCGGTTCTGGAATCCGACTGGTGGAGGCGTGATTGGCAGGATCCCTCGATATAGTCCGGATACTCCTCTTCCTTCCAGGATGTAAAGGGCGATGTTATACTTCAAATACAATAATTACATGGCAGGTTTTCGCCTTACCTCTGTAGCGGTGTTTCGACCCTAACCGCCTTCCTCTTGAGCCTACCCAACCCGGACGCCTGCGGCCGATGGGTCCCTAGGGGCTCGGCCCTGCACTCCGACCGTCGTCTCTGCAAAAACAAGACACTTTAGGGTAAGGCATGACATTAGGAAAGAGTCCTCTTCGGAGGAAGAGTCTCCGGCTTGGCTTACACACGACGCGGGTAGCAGTCCGGGATAATCGGCAGTAATAGCCACCGAGGCGCCATCGCGGCTCGCCCGATAAAATATCCCGTTGACAAGCTCCACGGTCGTATCCGGATCTTCTTCGAGTCCTGGATCCAGGGCCCTTTCGGGGTCCTCTGGGCTGCAGGGAAGGGCTGGAGATTCCTTCTACGGCCCTCCTCAGTTCCTTCTCAGAAATATCGAGGCAGGTAATCTTAGTGAAGAACGCCACAATAAGTGGGGCGGGAAAATGAATGACGACTTACCCAGTTTGGGGGATTGTACATGGAGAATCCGTCCCATGGTTTGATGTGAAGGAAGTCATCCTCCTCTCCTTTGTATAAATCGGATAGTATCCTTGCCAGAGTAGTGGTGGAGTCCGTACCCTTACGCCCGCAATGGGTTGCATCGTCTTCCCCGTTGAAATGCCACATGGGATTTCCCTGATATTGGAGCGGTTGCACCCCCCGCATTATGCATATTGCCATAACCTCGACTATCGTCAGTCCGGATTTGGCCAGTAACTTTATCCTGTTCATCAGGAAGTGTATCTCCCTGGTGTCCTCCTCTTGGGGGCCTCGGGGGCACCAGCTTAGACGTGCCCTCGGCAGGGCATTACTGAACCTTGGGAGACCTTTCTGGACTGGATCAGGGAGGGGAGCATCATCAATATAGAACTACTCCAAAGGCCAGTTCTCTGGTGCCTTTTTGGGAGTGCCGGATTGGTATCCGGTATCGGTGATACGCCATACTTCGGCCCCGCCCACTTAACATAGGGATTCTCCCTGGTTGCGGGGGACAAGGCAGAACAGCTTCTTCCGTAACCCGAAGTGAGCTTCGTAGCCTAGAAATAGCTCACAAAGGGCGATGTACCCTGCTATATGTAGTATGGAAGCGGGGGTAAAGTTGTACAACTGGAGGCCCTAGAACTCCAGGAGCCCGCGAAGGAATGGGTGGATAGGAAACCCGACGCCCCTTAACAGATGCGGAATGAGGCATATTCACTCCTCTGGAGACGGATGAGGAGATCTCTCTGCTTGTTCCCCGCCATTATAGGTGGCTATTCCGGCTCGGACGGGGACCATGAACGCCAGTGGGAGAAACCCTTGGGTTTGTAACTCTATCAAACGGCTATGAGGAACTGAACACTCTTCCTAGTCCCCTGGATTAGGGCAAGGGGAGCGAGCAGAAGAGGTGCGACGACCGTCCATGTTGGAATGGTTTTTCCGGGGCGCTCTGTTGGATGCTTGCTCGAGGGGGAAGAGTGAGGTTCGGATCTGGGAATTCCCGTCTCTTCAAATAGACGGTTAGCCCGGAAGATTAAGGGTGGCAAATGCAAAAATGCCTCGACTCCTCGCATTCACTCGACACGAGGAAATGGTCATTATTGAGGCACTGAAGCCGAGGAGTACAACATTGATGAGAAGCCGGACATTGTTCGTCGCAATAGGTATGTTGGAGTATTCGGAGAAGGAACCCGCCTTGCAATGCCGAAGACAAGACTGCGCGCCGGACTCATTGTCATTGAAGCCTGGTTCAGGGGCTACTAAGGGAGTCCTGGATTAGGGGGTATCCGGACAGCCGGACTATATACATCGTCCGGACTATTGAAGCGTGAAGATACAAGACTCAAGACTTCGGCCCGTGTCCGGATAAGACTCTCCTTTGCGTAGAAGACAAGCTTGGTGATCTGGATATTATATTTCCTTCCTTGTAAATGACTCCATGTAAACCCTAGCCCTCTCCGGTGTCTATATAAACCGGAGAGGATGGTCCTTAGAAGGCCGATCACAATTACAATCATACCATCATAGGCTAGCTCTTAGGGTTTAGCCTCTACGATCTCATGGTAGATCTACTCTTGTACTACCCATATCTTCAATGTTAATCAAGAAGGAAGTAGGGTTTTACCTCCATCGAGAGGGCCCGAACCTGGGTAAACATTGTGTCCCTTGCTTCCTGTTACCATCAGCCTAAGACGCACAGATCGGGACCCCCTACACGAGATCCGCCGGTTTTGACATCGACAGCGCCCCCTGTCTCCTGGGCCCCCTGGTGGCCCTCCAATGCCCATCTTCTGCTATATGAAGTCTCTTGTCCTGGAAAAAATCATAAGCAAGGTCACGGGACGAAACTCTGCCGCCACAAGGCGGAACCTTGGCGGAACCAATCTAGGGCTCCGGTGGAGCTGTTCTGCCGGGGAAACTTCCCTCCAGGAGGGGGAAATCATCACCATCGTCATCACCAACGATCCTCTCATCGAGAGGGGGTCAATCTCCATCAACATCTTCACCAGCACCATCTCCTCTCCAAACCCTACTTCATCTCTTGTATCCAATCTTATATCCAAAACCACAAATTGGTACCTGTGGGTTGCTAGTAGTGTTGATTACTCCTTGTAGTTGATGCTAGTTGGTTTATTTGGTGGAAGATCATATGTTCAGATCCTTAATGCATATTAATACACCTCTGATTATGCACATGAATATGCTTTGTGAGTAGTTACGTTTGTTCCTGAGGACATGGGTGAAGTCTTGCTATTAGTAGTCATGTGAATTTGGTATTCATTCGATATTTTGATGAGATGTATGTTGTCTCTCCTCTAGTGGTGTTATGTGAACGTCGACTACATGACACTTCACCATTATTTGGGCCTATAGGAAGGCATTGGGAAGTAATAAGTAGATGATGGGTTGCTAGCGTGACAGAAGCTTAAACCCTAGTTTATGTGTTGCTTCGTAAGGGGCTGATTTGGATCCATATGTTTCATGCTATGGTTAGGTTTACCTTAATACTTCTTTTGTAGTTACGGATGCTTGCAATAAGGGTTAATCATAAGTGGGATGCTTGTCCAAGTAAGGGCAGTACCCAAGCACCGGTCCACCCACATATCAAACTATCAAAGTACCGAACGCGAATCATATGAGCGTGATGAAACTAGCTTGACGATAATTCCCATGTGTCCTCGGGAGCGCTTTTCTCATTATAAGAAATTGTCCAGGCTTGTCCTTTGCTACAAAAAGGATTGGGCCACCTTGCTGCACCTTATTTACTTTCATTACTTGTTACCCATTACACATTATCTTATCACAAAACTATCTGTTACCTACAATTTCAGCGCTTGCAGAGAATACCTTACTGAAAACCGCTTGTCATTTCCTTCTGCTCCTCGTTGGGTTCGACACTCTTACTTATAAAAAGGACTACGATAGATCCCCTATACTTGTGGGTCATCAGTAGGGCCCAACAGTGGCCCATTCCGGTGAAAAAGGCCATTCCAGTAAAAATTAGCAGGCCAGCCCATATAAGGCCTACTTGTGTCAGGTCCATTTAAGCCCACGGCCCATACGAGATGTGCTAATTCATCCCGTCAACGGCCCGTTAAAGATTTGACACCATTGCAGCCCATCGTTAGTTTGAGCCTGTTAACAACCCGCTATATATTTGGGCTCAATATCGACCCGATGAGATTTCGGCCTATTAACGACCCATTCAAGGGATGGGCCAATTTTCAGGATGTACATCTTTTGACCTTTTAGCGACCCATTTAAGTGTTGGGCTAATTTCCGGCCTAGTGTGTCTTTCAGCGTGTTGACGGCCCATAAATCAGTTGGGCCATTTGTAGTCGGACCTGAGTTTTGGCCTTTTAGTGACCCATTTAAATGTTGGGCCAATTTTCGGCCCGGTGTGTCTTTCAGCCTGTTAACGGCCCATAAATCAGTTGGGCCATTTGTAGTCGGACCCGAGTTTTGGCCTTTTAGCGACCCATTTAAGTGTTGGGCTAATTACTGGCCATGTTTGCCTTTCATCTTGTTAACGACCCATAAATGAGTTGGGCCATTTGTAGTCGGACCTGAGTTTTGGCCTTTTAACTGCACATGCCCTTCATGGTCCAATACCAGCCCGGTTTCTCTTTTGGCGTACTAAAGGCCCATAACACAGTTGGGCCATTTACAATACAACCAGACTTTCGGCCTCTTAGCAGCCCATGCTCTTCATGGTCCAGTACAAGCCCATTGTCTCTTTCGGCTTGCTAAAGGCCCACAGTATAGTTGGGCCATATGTAGCCCAAACTTAGTAACACCATGTTAACGGCCCGTGAAATCAAATGGGCCCACCTGTTGCCTGCTTCGATGTCGGCCTGTTAACGACCCGGGAGGTAAGAGGGCCGACCATTAACTTTCGGCCTGGTAATGGCCCATTAACTTAATGGGCCCACTAAAGTTCGTACATGTCTTTAGGCCAAATTAGATAATTTGAGCCCATTACGACGAGCAATTATGCACAGGACCAAAACCGATCAAGCAAAGGTACGACATACAGGGAAAAACATTGCACATCCAGCATATATTACATGAAATTACATCCACTAGGCAATCAAAGATTGATGCCAGTGCCAATAAATGAACAGAACCTAACGATCTACAACGTCACAATCTGCAACATCAGCATGGATGATGCCCATAAGCATGTGGGCAAGTTCTTGCTGCTTTGCTACACTGTCTCTGAAAACATTGATCAGTTGTTGTTGCGCATGAATCTGCACCTCTGATTCCTCTGCCATTTCCATCATTGCTACAGCCATTAATTGGTTCACAAACACACATTTTTCCGTTACATTCGAGACACAGGATACTGAACAGATTCAGATGGCGATTTTGGCAGGCTTGTATTATTGATAGTGGAGAGTGTCTCGACCAATGCATCATAACATAAATTAGGAGGGGAACCAAACAGATTAATCATGAGTTATTGCCATATTGCCTGGCCTAGATTTATTGGAAAGAAACAATGGGGTTGCCTTGCTGTTTTTAGAGTTTGCCTTCTTATCGTTAGCAGCCTGCACCAAATTAACACACTAGCATTGCTATCATTGGCCAAGTCGGATAATAGGAAAGCACCATTGACACAATGAGCGTTTGGGCAACTAGCCTACACCAAATTAACACAATATGGCACAGCTATCATCATCCAGGTAAGGTAATACGAAAGCAACATTGACACAATGAATGAATGGGCAACCATAGTAGCACTACAATTCTGTAATGTGCATGATATGAGATAGTACACTCATGCAGCTCAGTATGCAAAACTACCAGGCAGTTTTCTTTACAAAAATCAACATTGGCGCCTTTAACATTTTGCTACAACTAATTTTAGATCAGACAAAGGCTGGATTCACGCCGATTAACAAAATACATGTTGATGTAAACATATAGTGATATACAATAGGTACTTACATCTGCATTGGAGCACAGAGAATTCTTGCAAGAATCTTTCCTCATAGACGATGCCAGTGGAGAAATTCTTCTATCTGCTTATTTTATTTTCTAAAAGAGAGATGGGTAAGAAACATGTAGAAAATATGATCAGCATGCTATAAAATTTCATGATGCAAGGATACGCACACGCTTCTTAGAATGGAGTTGACATATTTTTGCTGGACTGGAGCGGACTAATTCTTTGGCCATTAGAATCTGCTTATTATCAGTAGGAGTTGGGTTTCTCTGTGCTAGAGCAGTATCTATAAAAACTGGAGTTGGTTTATTATCTCGTGGCGTTTGGATCTTTTGCAAAGACCTTGTTTGTAACCCTTCAGATTCTAACATAGTCATCTTCCCCTTGCATGCCTTGTATAGAAGAATGGTGCTTCAATTATGAAACATGCTACAGCAGAGAGATGGAATAGGTACTGAAGAATAGAAAGGCATGACATATTGACATGTATTCCCTCCATCCAGAAAACAATGGGTGGGTCTAGGCGTATTTCAGTTCTAGATACGTCCTTTTTTATCCATTTCGGCAACATGTAATCCGGACGGAGGGAGTATGGTGTAAGAGCTAGGGATACGACATCACAACACAATAAAAAAAACACTAGTTGAATGTAAAACTATACGCTAGCGGAATATGTACAGAAAAAACTAAGGCAACATACACGTGTATGATTGGGAAACTAAGATGGCATTGCAACAGAGCACTAGAACATCACTTCAATGTAAAAAAACATGGTATGGTAGACAGATGAAGTACATACTAATGAATGTCCAAATTAAGCAGATGGCATTGCGATAGAGTAGAATGGCAGTACTTGAATTTGAAAACATGTTATCATGAATGGAATAGGTACTGAAAAACAGGAAGGTATGACATATTTACATGCATGATCAGCATGCTAAGCACATGGCATTGCAATAGAGTAGATACACTCCAGGACATTATATGCATGTTGTACCCATATCACGGGCCAAGTTAGAGCAAGGACCTTTTGGGGTGAAGAGGATTCATCATCTTTCTGCAAGTCTTCTGAAGAACTGCCTTTACATGTTCCATCATATTGGGTATCATTGACATCAAGTTTATTGGCCTTTACATTGCTCCATGAGGTTCTTGTGGATATATCAGTGTGTGCAATTCTATCTGACATGCATGTAAGACAACTAGTAGTTAGATTTATGTAATGAGTGCCTATAGGAGATGACATAACTAGTAGGACTGGGGTTAACTAGCAGCAACAGGTCTCAAAAACTAAAGGGAGAACACAGATGAAAGCTATAGAATATGTATCATTTGTACTCGAGATTAACTAGATGGCACACAAAAGTATTAAAGAAAAACATAGGTAATACTAGAAGTGGTATAATACTATAATCACCAGCCTGTGGGATAGCATTGGCTGATGGATGATAACTATGGAACAGTCTTACCTAAAGAACAAGTATCTTAGCTGAACTATGGAACATCGTTAACTCCTGAACAAGACCCATTAGAGATCAGCATGAATATACAGTGAAATGTGATAATCTATTTTCCATGCTTAGATAAATAACAAAGTCATAAATGTTGCACACAAGTAAGATGAGGCTACAACCTATCTGGCCGCCATCCATAGGAGTGAGCATCATGTGCTGACTTGTCGATGGCCCTACAGTTGTTGTGGTTGTCCATGTCGGGCACACGCATTTGATGTAGGGAACTGTTGAGTGGGGACTATAGCTCCCTTCTGGTGTATGCTTCCCTTGTTGGAACAGATGTGGTGAGTTGGAAGACGGTGTGGCTGAAGATGCAGATAATGCATAATGTTAAGAACGACACATCTCTTTGATCTGAAGAAATACCCTAAGAGATCAACAGCAAGGTACGAGAGTAGTCACACGTCTGTTGACTAAAGACTAAATTGGGGTCACACGATTTTATTTTATTTTGGTACTGTCCGATCTACGCCGGATGGCTTGATGGCCGTCTTGTGCCTCTCGGCTGACACTGTTTGGAATCTTCCCCGAAGAGCCAGCGACCAACGGCAAAGCAGCCTGCCTCCGCCGTCCGTGGCCCTGACAAAAACCCCACTCCCCGTGCCCACTGCACTACCGTGGTTGCGCCGCCCCTGGGCCAATCCACAAAGACTCGCCGTCATCCAGATCCGGCGACGGCAGTACCTTCAAACCACACAACTCTAAGATAGCCATCTAAGCAGTACTTCTACAGTGAATTTGCGGCCCCGCACCCTCACGTTAGACACCAGCCAACCGGCAACCTAGGAGCTCCGTCGCCTCGAGGGGTGCTGCTTCCCATTGGGAATCGATTGGCCCAGAATAAAAATTCAGACAACTGACGCCTAAATAAAGTGATTTGAGATGAGGGTGCGACCTATCTGGCGGCATGGTGAAGTAGGCAGCTCCAGCTGCCGAGTCGGTGAGGCCGGCGCGGTTGCGGTGGTGACCGGCGGCAGGGAAGCAGAGATATCGCGACGGTCGACGGCTACGGGGAAGCAGCGTCGGGACTCTGGACGGATCCGAAGTTGGAGCCGCTCCAGCGTCGTGAACAACGGTGGGGTTGAATCGGCTCCAGTACGGTTCACGCGGCCGTCATCGAGGCAGCTCCAGCAGCACGGAGTAAGAGGCACACGGCCCAGTGCACGACGGCAAATGGACAGCGTCTCCGGCATTAGGGAGGAGGGCGGCTGCGAAATTGGTGCGGTTGGGGGCGGCATGGAGGAGGGGCTGAGGTTTCGCGGCTCGGGAGAAGGGAGCTTCCGAGGAGAAGGTGATTTGGCGCCCACGAGGTATGAATGGGGGGATTGGGAGAGGAGTGGAACCATGTCTTACGGATGCATTTGTCTAAAA